>NW_019154125.1:11135089-11170145 GCF_002288905.1 Enhydra lutris kenyoni
GAATCAGGGAAATACAAATCAAAACCACAATGAGATACCACCTCACACCAGTCAGAATGGCTGAAATTAACAAGTCAGGAAATGACAGATGTTGGCGAGGATGCAGAAAAAGGGGAACCCTCCTACACTGTTGGTGGGAATGCAAGCTGGTGCAGGCACTCTAGAAAACAATATGGAGGTTCCTCAAAAAGTTGAAAATAGAGCTACCCTATGACCCAGCAATCGCACTACTGGGTATTTACCCTCAAGATACAAATGTAGTGATCCGAAGGGGCACGTGCACCCGAATGTTTATAGCAGCAATGTCCACAATAGCTGAACTATGGAAAGAACCTAGATGTCCATCAACAGATGAATGGATAAAAAAGATGTGGTATATATATATATACAATGGAATACTATGCAATCATTGAAAAACTGAAATCCTGCCATTTGCAATGATGCAGATGGAACTAGGGGTATTACGCTGAGTGAAATAAGTAAATCAGAGAAAGACAATTGTCATATGATCTCTCCGATATGAGGAATTTGAGAGTCAGTGCAGGGAGTCATGGAGGGTAGGGAGGGAAAAAAATGAAACAGGATGGAACCGGGGAGGGAAACAAACCATAAGATACTCTTAATCTCAGGAAACAAACTGAGGGTTGCTGGGGAGCAGAGGGAGAAATAGGATGGCTGGGTTATGGACATTGGGGAGAGAATGTGTATGGTGAGTGCTGTGAATTGTGTAAGACTGATGATTCACAGACCTGTACCCCTGAAGCAAGTAATACATTATATGTTAATTTAAAAAAAAAGAGAGGCGTGCCTGGGTGGCTCAGTGGGTTAAGCCTCTGCCTTCAGCTCGGGTCATGATCCCAGGCACGGTCCTGGGATCGAGCCCCAGGTTGGGCTCTCTGCTCAGCGGGGAGGCTGCTTCCCCCTCTCTCTATCTCTGCCTTCCTCTCTGCCTACTTGTGATCTCTCTCTGTCAAATAAATAAATAAAATCTTTAAAAAAAAAGAAAAGGTACTCACCTGATGGATATTGGGAGAGAAAGCATTGCATGTAGAAGGAACAGCTACCATGATCTCTTAAAGGTCTTAAAGTGGGAATGAGTTTGGATTGTTCAAACTTTGAGCAGAAAGAAGATCCATAGGCTTCTGTTGCCAGGAGAAGCACAGAATGGTTGAAGGACAAAGAGGGAGGTACCATCCATCAGGGATGGGACTGTAAGCAGGACATAACATGATCCGGTTTAAAGTTTTAAAAAAATTTCTCTGACTGCTCTGGAAAGGCAGGATTGGAAGGGAGTAAACGTGGAAGCTAAGGAACCATATAAGGGAATTCTTCATTTGAGTGACAGGTTATGGGGATCTTGACTAGGGTGTTGGAAATGGAGATGAAAAAGAATTCTGAATATATTTGGAGGCACATTCTATGTCCCATATTTTATCTGATCACATCCTTAATTTCTCAGACTGAGATTCTCCCTGATTTGCCTTTATATTTCCAGGTTAGAGATTATTGTCATTGAAATCCCGTCATAGTTTGTTAGTTCCCTTTTCCCTGGTTTTTGTTCACAATATCCATTTGACTCAAGTAGGGAGTCTATCGCAGTCATTCTTTTCTTCTTCTTGGCTTTTAATGGCCCCTAGCATTTTCCGTATGTCTCTAGTTACGTTAAGTCTTTATCTTTACAAAGACCTTTTTGAAAGTTCCTGCTATTTGTTTTTATGTGTTCTTAACTTTGGCCCTTTATGCATTTTAAAACAGCTTTCAAAATTTTAGTTTCTCAAAGAAATCTCTACAGAGTCACAGCGACTTTATTAAATACTTCCCCCCTTTGGTTTTGTTTATAATTGGAAAGTAAGAGTTTTATTTTGAAGAGTCTAGCTTTCTTTGTAAGCCAAATCCCCCAAGGTTTTATATTTTCAGCTGTGAAAGACAGAGTTAAGACACAGCAGTCATCTCAAAGTTAGTAGACAAGAGATCTGTAAGACCCAGACAATGCTATGGTCAAATTGGGATATATCAGTATGCTGCAAAGGTTCATACTCATGTTGTATTAAAATTTCTGAAGTAATAATCCCACTAGAAGCAAAGGCAAAATGTTCATGTCTAGACATAAGTTAATCTCCATATAATAATTACCTACAATTGAGCCAAATATGAACTATCATTCTGGAAAATATTAACATTAGCAAATAGAAGTTCAAAACAGGCATCTATTTTTAAAATTTAAAATGTTAGAACTGATATTCTTCATTCTGTTTCTCTTTTATACACACACATTTGTTGTGAAAATACTGCAAGAATTAAAGGGCTAAAAAACATCTTGCAATGCTATCTTAGTCTACCCATCTTGACATTAAGAGGCCTAAAAAAGAGACCATCCCAGACCATGAAGAAAATTCTAAACTTCCTTGGAATCAACTTCAGCAATTATATTTTATGTTAGGAATATTGCTATCAAGCTACATTGTCTGGAATATAACAAATCAGTATGAGGCATATTAATAGGCTAGAATATCAAGAGTGAACCCCTTCCTTGATTTGGTGTGGAAATTATATAATGGTTAATAGCTTGATTGTTTAATTTAATTTAATAAAAGTATAAGAAGAGAGTAATTTATTTTTAACAGCTTTATGTAGATACAGCTGATATGCAAAAAAACTGTACATATTTAATGGAGATAATTTGATGGGTTTGGACATATGCATATGCTCAAGAAGCCACAACTAAAATCAAAGTGATAAACACCTCCATCACCTCTGAAAGACCCTCTGAAGAAGAGATTTTTAAAATTTGGTTTTAACTTGAGAACTAGACAATAAGCTTTTCTAAGACTTAGAGTCATTCAACAAATATGTCATAGACTATTTTGAAAATAGTTCTTCCATAAGCCAAGGGACTTATAAAAGAATAATTTGGTCACAAAGGAGAGAATTCCATGGTGGTGGGTTGGAGGATGTCAGGACTGTGTATGTCTGTCCAATTACCTACACTACAAAAGAAGTCTAGGCCATATGCTGAGGTTTTTTTCTGCAGTATTTCCCATGGGCACAATCATTTCATGATCAATGGTAAACCTCTCCAACGAGAAGAAAATAGCTGAAACAATTTGAGCACCATCAAATGTCAGTTCAACAGAGTTAAAATTCTATCAGATAAAAGAGGGTTAAGTAACCAATACTCCCTGAGAGAGAGAGCTTTGAAAACCCAATAACCAGGGCTTTTACTTCATAAAGCAAATTGGGAAGCTGAATTCCATGTTCATTCCTCCCACCAAAGTACAGAGATTCCCAATACAGCACCTATTTGCCACAGAACTTCCTTGGTGAACTCTGAGAAAACACACCAAGTTTTATGTTCTAATGACCATCTATCATTCACTTTGTTCTCCGTAGAGAAACCACCATTCACTCCATGCTAAATGGACACCATAACCTGAAATAGTTCCAAAGGACGGCACAGTTACTCGGAGTTACTTGGGTTATTTGTCTTGTTTCTTTTGTTTTGTTTTGTTTACTTTTATTTTGAGCACTCATTCAATCTAGGTGGATGCCACTTAAAGGTGCTCTTCATTCTTAATATTCCATGAACTTCTTGGAGAATTTCGTATTCCATTCATTTTTTGGAATTACAATAATAACAGTTTTAGAGTATTCACTTAAAACTAGTCCAGTTTTATAATCAAAATCAAGTCAAGATTCAAGATGTTTATCTGGTCTAATAACACCAGTGATGAGAACATGTTGAGGAAAGGAGATTTTCTGCCAAACACTTCACATATGTTATTTTAAATCCTTACAGCAACCTTATGAGATATACATAATTCTCTCCATTTTGCAAAAGAGGAAACCGAGCTTGGGAGACATGATGTCATTTTTCCAAAGCCCTGTGGCCTTCAAATTTCAAGCAGGAATTTTAACTCAAGACGACTGGATTTTCTAGTGCACATACTTTCTACCCCACAGCACACTAACACAGCTGGGCAACCCTATCTCAAGAGGTAGACCTGATTCACATAGGAAAACGAGACAAAACAAAGAAAAGCAGAAACACAAATATAACTGGTGCTTTACAAGAGTAAATCGATGTTTCCTCCTTTCTTCCATCCCCCTATGAGCTCCTACATAACCACCCCCTGTGGAGATAGAGCCTGTGCTTTCTCAAATAAACGTGTATTGAATGTCATATGCCTGAGTACATGTGTGTATTGTATCTCTGAGGACCAGTTCTCAAATATTCTACAGTATTTTCCAGGGAATTAGGTAATACTAATCACGTGCAAGACCAAATAATTAAATAGTGTTACAACTGATTAAATTAAAATGCACTTTACATCTGCTGAGTTGGAAAGTTTTTGCCATTTTGCTCTAAGTTGAAGAGGGCTGACAGCATCCATTCCAACCCTCCAGTGCTCTCTGGGAAGTGGCCTGGTTTTATCATGGCACCATATTTCTTTTTGCTTTTGGAGCAAAGGTTAACCATGTTTGTAAATGCTGACACTACACTGGGGCACACTTAAACAGTAAAACACAGGCATGGTAACACAAAAAGTAGACTGCATGAGTAAAATAGAAGCCACTCTGTTTTGGGTCAGAGACTGAGCTTGTTGAGGAGCTAAATGCAGAGAAGTCTTCAGGGCACAGCAAGGCACTAAGTTGGTGCCTCCCTGCAGTATATGGAAAGGCTATTCATGAAACTCAGTGCCCCAAAATGAGGTGACAGACCTGAAGTCTGGAGCTGTTTTCTCAGGATGCTAGGTTGCAGTCAGTTAACTCAGTCCCTGGGTCTAGGTAAAGAAGAGTGAAATATATTCCATGGGAATAAGGTAGCTACTGATTTGATTTTCCACTGTTACCAGTCCCAGGAAAGTGCTGGAAACAGTTTACATGCACAATCACCCCCTTATTTATGGGGATCCATTCCAAGACCCCCAGTGCATGCCTGAAATCACAGATAATGCTGAATCCTATATGTATGCTGTTTTTTCTTATACATACATACATACAAACATATATACCTATGATCAAGTTTAATTTATAAATTAGGGTCAGTAAGAGAGTAACAATAATAACTAATAATAAAATAGAACAATTATAACAATAAATATAAAAAAGTTATGTGAATGTGGTCTCTCTCTAAATAACTTGTTATACTGCACTCACCCCTCCCTCTTCTTGTGATGACGTGAGATGACAGCCTACGTGACAAGATGGAGTGACGTGAAGGACACAGGCACTGTGACATAGCATTGGCTATTACTAATCCGTTGACAAGTCAGGAGGATCATCTACTCTCTGCCCATGGTTGACCATGGGTAAAACTGAGACCACAGAAGGCAAAACCATGGGTACAGGGTATGGAAGGATGACTGTAATTAAAGTTCAGTACGTAAGGCTTCACTTGCACACTCAAACTGTGACTTGCTTTCCTGGCCTGCAAACTATAGAAATTGGACTGGATTTTCCCCCTCCCCCATATCCCCTCATCATTGCCACAATAAGACTCTCAGAGAAAACAAGAAAAAAAAACCCTCAATTTTGACTTGTGGCACAGAAGTGTTGATACCAATAAAATCTGTTGGCCAGATGGATTAGTAAGAATGACTTCCCACAGGCATTTAAGAAACTGAAATAACTATAGCTTGAGTCTTTGGAGAATTATCGAGAAATATCATTTCTAGATCCTTTCTAATTCAACAGATAAATGGTAGATAGATGACAGGTGATGATTAGATAGACTAGATAGATGAAAGATACATAGATAGATGATAGATAGATAGATAGATATAGATAGATGATAGATAGATGATAGATGTAAAGAAATGTAAAGGAGAAGGGGAGAGGGAGGAAAAGAAGTACCTACAATTATGTAAATGAGAATCTACTCTTATGCTTGAGATGTCAAATTAACATATACTTAAAAGACAAAGGAAAACAAATGGAAGTGAAGATTTAAATAGCCTTATGGATGTTTCTGAGGTTGATTATTGAGAAACCAGGCATGAAGATGAGATGTCTGAACATTAATCTTTGAGTTATTATATGGTTGGAGCTGAGATAGCTGGCAGGAAATATGTGCATTTAATAAGGAAATAAAAACCTGGCAAATGTACACATTTCTTATGGTATTGATGACATTTGTAAGTTCTTCTCTTGGTCTTGATATAACACAGTTGTGCCCACTCTGTAATTTACAGACAAGTTTTAGACATGAGGATACAAATTGTTCTTGAAACTGACTCCACAAATATTGTTTTTTTATAAAATGTTTTTATGCAATTATAACTGAGCTTCCTCCCCAAGACTGTGATTCAGGTCTTTGGTGAGGAACAATCAGAAGCTGAGCCTTTGCTGGATACTGTGAACAGAGAGAAAATGTT
This sequence comes from Enhydra lutris kenyoni, assembly GCF_002288905.1. NCBI lineage: Eukaryota > Metazoa > Chordata > Mammalia > Carnivora > Mustelidae > Enhydra > Enhydra lutris. Next base: position 11,141,464 of record NW_019154125.1, read on the forward strand.
GGAAGGGAGCTTTCCATTTGGGTTTATCTATGCAATCCTGAGTTCTATGAAAAATGTCAAGATCAAATTATAAACTTGGATCAGTTGAAACCTGGAAACTTCAGGGAGTGTTCCTTACCCCTAACTTTCTGAATTCCTGGATTCTCCCAATCTTTAAAAAAACAATGGTGGAATATACCTGAGGTTTGGCTTATGTGTTTAGAACTCACTATCACTCTCAAGTTTACCTACTTCACAGGTATCTGAGGGCCTGAGTCTGGCTGATGCTCAATGCTGAGGAAGCAACAATGTGTAACACACATGCAACCCCTTCTCTCAGCATACAGCTCAGACATGGACTCAGATCTCAAAAGCGTTTTTCTCCGAGGTGATGGTACTGCAAGGAGGAGCCATGGAGATGAAGGAAATATTGACTTACACTAGTCTAAGTGTCAAGGAAAGGCCTGTTTTGTTAAAATTGTAAGTGGTGTTGATGATCATCTGCTAAAGGTAGGTGTGGGGACATCAAATACAGGGAAAAGCCTGGCAGGAGCGCCCTGTAGTATGGATGTTGTAGAAGTGTTATCATGGAAAAGCAAGGTCAGGCTGAGGTTGGCAGCAGGTAACAATTGAAGGACAACTGCACATCTACACATCACAACAAAACAAAATGGAGAGAATCTTGTATATTATATCTTATCAAAATCAGGGCAGGGATTCTCCCTTTTTGTAAGTGAGGCCTTATTTTGGTTGTTTTAAAATAAATAAGGAAAAGGGCATTGCAGGGTAGCAAGAGACCTAGAAACCATCTGACAAGGGTTTTTTCTCCTCTCCATTGTGTACACAGCACTACATTTCATAGCCTTCAAAGATCTCCACTCTTATGTCCCCCCCAGATTCACACGTCGAAATGTTAACCCTCCAATGTGATGGTAGTAGGAGGTGGGTCTTAGATAAGTCATAAGGTCATGGAGGTGGATCCCTCACAAGTGGTATTAGTGCATTATAAAGTAAGCCCAGAATGCCCTCAGCCTTTTTCTGCCACATGAGAATGACAAGTTGCAGTCGGCAACCTGGCAGAGGTCTCTCATACTCTACCCAACCTTAAGGGCCGCCTGACATCAGACTTCTACCCTCCAGAACTGGAAGAAGGAAATTTCTGTGGGGTTTAAGGCACCCAGTCTGTGGTGCTTCCTTAATGCAGTGCAAAGGAACAAAGACAAACACACTATGTTTCTGCCTTGATGTGTGCTCCTTGTCCTTTTGTTCATGCACGTGTATGGATTTGAACCTATTACCCTGTGGGGTGGAGGAAACAAAAATTTGGTTTTGTTTCAAGGCTAGAGGGTTGGGACAGTGCCATGTTTCACACCCTTTTCTATGAGTGGCTGATATAAACTGTGAATTTTCTGTGTCATTGTGGACAGAGCCCTCTCTTTTTTCTAGTAGCCCCATTAAGCCATAAGCAGCATAGTGTTTGAAGCAGGATTTTCCACAGGAACAGTGCAAGCATCACGTTTTTTCCTTTGTTGCAATAATGTGAAATTTATTTTTCTGAGAAAGGAACACTTGGATTGGTGAGACTTACTTGGGAATAAAGTTAACAGTCGATTTATTTCTGACTGTTTTCCAATAGAATGGAAAAAGTAAATCAATATATGGTGAGTTTTAAGGGGCTTCATGCCTGTGAAAGGGATTTGACCATTCCTGGGAAGAATACTGCAATCATTTGGTAATAATAATTGTGGTAGTAATAGTAATGATAATGGTAAAAAGTAAAAGAATAATGAAACTTTAAAAAATCTATTTAGAAAGTGATCAGGTACTATATGTTAAGGAAATAATTGCCCAAAGTATAGGATTAAGTATTACAAATATCCAAAAAACATCGTTCTTAAAAATCTTTGCGCTGAGATCAAAACCATCATTGTAGTGATTGCCTTACAAGCCGGGCATTTCAGCATAAAAGTCGTTTTAAAATATTGCTTCGTATCTATCTTATCCCAAGATAATTATAAGTTCATGCTGGTGCCAAATGTAAATTTTGTTTATTTCTTTCTGAAAACTGTGGCAGAGATTTTAATGGCATTCACTAGAGCATATGGTCAGATGTTTGCATTATTTTGAAAGGTGACTCATGTATGTGCTCCAAACACATATGTACACGTTGTTTAGAATGTTGATAGTGTTCATTGGTCTGAGCTTCCATCAATTTATTTCACTTTCAGATGAGCTTTTACATTGCACCCTCAGCAATATTGACTTATTAAAATGCTACCGTTTGCCAACTGGAATACTGTCAAACGTTTTTCAGCTTTCTCTTTAACACCGCAATTCGGAAGAAAATGCTCTTGCTATCACACTGCATCACAAATGACTTTCTTGTTCCCACCTTTAGTAATACAGCAAGTTGCTACTTAATTTCCAGCATCAACCTAACTGCTGTAAATGTCATGTATGCAGTTCTCAGTATCAAAGTATGTTGCACAGTCTGCTCTAGGAGAGAGGACTATTTTTTCCCTAGCAAGGCCACCACATAGACTTTTATTTCTTTTTCGGTACAATGGCTGTGAAAGAAACAGCATCTTTATGTACAGCATGTCTTTCTGGCATAAGGTTGAAATAAATACAAAGAATATGTTTGAATTTAAGGCTTTTATGAACAACACAGTCCCCTACGACTTACATACTGCATGAATCTGTCTTTTACATAATTCAAATGCCAGCAGTAGACTCCTTCTCTCCCACTGAACCCCTATTGCTGATACTATCTTTCCAGACTATTTTGATGTCCTGTGAGAATAAGGCCTCTTTAGGAAGCATATACATAACTCCCACTGCTCCTGATCCAAGTTCTGCATTGCAGAATGAAGAAAGAGAATGTATGAGTAAGAATATGAGTTGTTTATTTATTATAGAATAGGTGTTAACAAGCTGTGTGTACTTCTAAACTTCAGAAAGATCTCCAAGTTAATAAGAGCAAATTAGATCTTGTATATAAACCCACATTCTTTCTAGGTTAAGGCAAGAAGGAAGCAAACATTATTGCTCAGAGTTTAAAAATAAAGACAGCATGATGTAGGTAAACTCTTAAGAAATGAAGGTTGAAGTGCCAAGTAAAATCATCTGTATAAATTTAAAACTATTCAAATATTTGCTAGAATTAGAGCTTTTAGTCTCATAGATAGGTTCTCTTCTTGTTAGCATTACAAAGTATTTGTTAATTTTTTACGCAATAAGATAGACAATATTGCTAGATAGAAAGAATTTACAAACTTTAGTGGGCTCTGGAAGTTGATCTAAGTTGAATGGGGTGTGGTCATGAAGGACTAGTCTGATAACACAACAGACAATTTTCCAGGTAGTAAAGAAGCACAATTAGATAAGCAAGTGTACATCAATGTCTGTGCATTAGACCCTCCCAAGTTCTATAGGGTTATAATCAGGGAGGAGTAAGATTTTTAAGAAATAAACAGTAAAAGAATGAATCCATGTGGGAAAAAAGTGGGGGGAAAGAGCTTTGCTCACATCTTTCTGCTTTATTAAGAACCCTAATGATGGGGGCGCCTGGGTGGCTCAGTGGGTTAAAGCTTTCAGCTCAGGTCATGATCTCAGGGTCCTGGAATCGAGCCCCACATCGGGCTTCCACTCAGCAGAGTGCCTGCTTCCTCCTCTCTCTCTGCCTGCCTCTCTGCCTACTTGTAGTCTCTGTCAAATAAATAAAATAAAATCTTTAAAAAAAAAAGAACCCTAATAATGGAAAACAAATGATTGGTATTAATCAACTAGGTGTCTTATATCCACCATGTAACTGAGTGCTCTCAGATCAAAATTATGGCCTTCCTATAAGTTATGAAATTATTAAATCAAAACCGTTCAAAGTTTAGGCTGATGGCAAATATGTAGAAAACGTGAGGGATGCAGATATGTCCTCCTTCACATTCTTGTCAGCTGTGGGATGCTGGATAAGGAGCTAAAGCAATGACATCTTCTTTCATTCACACTAGGACTCCCAAGGAAAGTTGCAGAGAGCTGTGCGTAAGTCAGTCTAGTTAGTAAAATGGAGTAAACCTCCATACAGTAAACCCTAGTTTACTGAGGAAAAGGGCTACTTGAAGGATTATTAAGTGGCCAACATTTTGCTACTCCTGAATCTGGGAGACATACAACTTTAATGTACCTCAATAAACTCCATATCCTATAAGTTCTTCTTTGGTTGTTGAAGAAGGAGTTTCAGGGCTTAGGATGATTAATTTATGTCACTTTAGCAAGCCATGGTAACCAGATACTTGGTCAAACATTATTGTGGTTGTATCTGTGAAGGTGTTTTGGATGAAATTAAAATTTAAAGAATGGACCCAAGTAAAAAAGATTGCCCTCTAGAATATTGGTGGGCCTTATCTAATCAGTTGAAGGCCTGAGCAGAAAAAAGAATAATCTCCCCAGAGCAAGAAAGATTTCTGTCAGTAGACTGTCTCTGGATTTAAACTGCAACACTGGCTCTTTCCTGGGTCTCCAGTTTGCTGGCTTACCCTGTGATTTTGGACTTCCATCTCCATGAGCCAATTCCTTCAAAACAATCTCTCTCTCTCTCTCTCTCTCTACCCCTCTGTATATGAATACACAACCTTTTGGTTCAATTTCTCTGGAGAACTCTGACTAATACAAGTGCTATACCCAGGTACCTCTCTAAGTTAAGGGATAAACTCAAATCCAAATAGACAAATGGACAAGTATCAGAAATCCATACATCATATATTTATACTCATGTAGTCAAGGAGTGAATGGACTTAAGGAGATGGTTGAGTCATATTTTAGCAATATAATTCTCTGGCCATGTAACTACCATGATAACTTCTGACTGAAAAAAGGAGAATATCATCTCCTATCTTAATAATACATGCAGTTCAGAAGATTTTGCTCTTTGAAGGACAAGTGACATGCCATGTTTTTTGAGATTTGTTAACATATCTCAGTCTCTGACCCAATGGGCAACATGATACAATAAAGATGGGTAGAGTCTAACAGACCTGGACACACAGTTGTATGCCCATTGCTCTCTCAAGTACCTGTTCATTTGCAGCCTACATCCAGCAGATGGGGAAATTTTAATTAAATGACATATGTAGAATACCTCAAACCAACTTGACCCCTTGCAGGCAGTCAATAAATATTAATTTTGACACTCTATTAATTTTGACACTCAGTGCAAATAAGAATGAGATATCTCTGCCACCAAGGACCTGCTTATTTTGTTCATTTTTCTCTCAGAAACCTAATTCTGTGGCACATCAGACTTTAAAGACAAAGGTAACTTAAATTGATTCACTCCCATGTATTTCCAACACCACAAAGTCAGCACTCAGTAACCGTAACAACAACATTTCCTCAGGGTGACAAGAACTATCCATTTTCTCTTGAGATACTAAATGTTCTTCCTCACTCATTACTGGCAAAAATTTTTTGAAAACAAAGAACATTTTTTAGTGAAAATATAGAAAGGAAAATGGAAGGGAATATTTGAGCCTTTCTTTGAGTTTCTATGTTGGCTAATATTCCAATTCTGTCTCCAAAATTATCACCAAATAAATTGAAAGCCTGATTACATAAGTTATGAGTTCTTAAAGCACATATGTTCACATATAGTAAGGTGTTGAACTTTAGGAATTGTGTTCATGAGACAAATGTCAGAGTGAAAAAAAATGAGAACTCTATTTGAAATCTTAAACCCATACCAGAAGTTTTTTGTCAAAAAAAAAAAAAAAGAAAGAAAGAAAGAAAGAAAAAAAACCACACAAACAAAAAAAAAGTTACACATTTTAGCTAAGAAGTAGCCAGGAAACCCTTGTAACGAGAGATAGATTTTTCTATTTTTTAATCAGCCATACCTAAGATAAATGTCTATGATTATACATTGAGAGGATGTCCATCTTTAAGCTTTCTAGTTGATGCTATGTTAAGAAAAAACAAAACAAACACTGTACATTATCTTCTTCTATTTTTGTATTAGACACAGACATTCTGCACAAGAGCAGAATAGTCTCCACTTAGAAGAATCAGCGTTTGTCTTTTAGCACCCAACATATATCCTAGAGGCTCCTGGGAAACAACACTTGATGAGGTACCCATAAAGACACATCATTCACAAAGTTTCAGATGCCTTATGTAATGTCTGGATTCTCTAGCAGCCTGGAAATCACCGACAACTTTCATTTGCCTTCTGTGGCACCCACAGACATGAAAAAAAATCTAAGGTAATGAAAAACATTTCCACTATATGCGCATGCAGCTGGTGTCATTGCCGCAGATGTCATGACTAATGTACGGACAAAACACCAAGGCTCTAACCAGGTTGCTTGCATTTTCCAGTTGTATGAACTTAGTCACCTTTTGGAACAAAGTTCAATTAACTTGGCACAGTTTCACTGGGTATAATATACAACAGGTAAGACTATTCAGCATAAGAGGATTCAAGTTATAAGTGTAAAAGTGCTGTTCATTTTGTTTCTTTTTTTAATTAAGAGGTTTTTTTTTTTTTCATAGAAGTTTAAGGTTCACAACAAAATTGAGGAGGAAGGTACAGAGATTTCCCCAGATACAGAGATTTTGCCCCAGCACATGCAGAGTCTCCCCAATTACCAGCAACTCTCATCAGAGTGGTACATTTATTGCAATCAATGACCCTATGTTAACTGGTCATATTCACCCAAATCCATAGTTTACATTAAAGTTCACTCTTGGTGTCGTATATTCTGTGGGTTTGGAGAAATGTATAATGATATGTACCCATCATGTGATATCATATAGAGTATTTTCACTGCTCTAAAATCCTCTGTGTTCCTCCTATTCATTCCTTCTCACTATCCAAACCCTGGAAACCACTGATCTTTTTACTGTCTCCATAGTTTTGCCTTTTCCAGAGTGTCATATCCTCGGAATTATATAGTATGCAGCCTTTTCAGACTGGCTTCTTTCACTCAGTAATACGCACTTAAGTTTCTTCCATGTCTTTTCAGGGCTTGATAGTTCATTTCCTTTTACTGTTGAATACTATTTCATTGTCTAAATGTACAACATTTAAATGTACAACAACGTGTTGTTTTTTCCATTCACCTACTGAAGAGCATTGAGGTTGCTTCTAAGTTTTGGTAATTATGGGTAAAGGTAAAGTTGCTATGAACATCTATGTGCAGGCTTTTGTATTCACATAAGTTTTCAACTGCTTTGGGTAAATACTAAAGAATACAAATGCTGGAGTGTATGGTAGGAGCATGTTCAGCTTTGTAAGAAACTGCTAAACTGTTTTCTGAAGTAGCTGTACTATTTTGCATCCCTCCCCCAGCAAGGTACGAGAATGCCTGTTGCTCCACATCCTCACCATCATTTGGTGTTATAAGTGTTCCAAATTTTGGCCATTGTAACAGGTATACAGTGGGATCTCATTGCTTTAATTTGTATTTACCTGATGATATACGATGCAAAGCATCTTTTCATATGCTTATTTGCTATCTGTATATCTTCTTTGGTAAGGTGTCTGTCCTTTGGCTCAATTTTTAATCAGGTTGTTTTCTTATTGTCAAGTTTTTAAGAGTTCTTCACGTATTTTAGTTAACAGTTCTTCATCAGATGTGTCTTGGCAAATATTTTCTGCTAGGCTGTGGTTTTCTTCTCATTATCTGGACATTGTCTTTTGCAGAGCAGAAGTTCTTAATTTTAGTTAAGTCCAGCTTATCCATTATTTCTTTCATGAATTATGCCTTTGTCTTGTATCTAAAAAGTCATCACCAAACTCAAGGTCATCTAGATTTTTTCTTATGTTACCTTCTAGGTGATTTATAACTTTGTGTTTTATATACTATGATTCATTTTGAGTTAATTCTTATGAAGGGTGTAAGGTCTATGTCTACATTGTTTTTTCCATATGGCTGTCCAGTGTGTCCATATCATTTTCATATGGATGTCCAGTCTATATTCAATTTTTTCATATGGATGTACAGTTGTGATGGCACCATTTATTGAAAAGATCATCTTTACGTCATTTGCTCCTTTGTCAAAGATACAGTTGATTATATTTATGGTGGCCTATTTCTAGGCTCTCTATTCTGTTACACTGATGTGTATGTCTATTATTTCACCAATACCACACTGTTGTAATTACTTTAGTTTTATAGTAATTCTTGAAGTCAGGTAGCGTCAGTCTTCTAGCTGTGTTCTCCTTCAATACTGTCATGGTTATTCTGAGCCTTTTGCCTCACCATATAAACTTTACAATTAGTTTATCAATATCCATAAAATAACTTGTGGGGATTTTATTGGGACTGAACTGAATCTGTAGTTCATGTTGAGAAGAACTGACATCTTGACAATACTGAGTCTTCTTATCTATTAACATGGAATATCTCTTCATTGATTTAGTTCTTTAATCTCATTCATTAGAGTTTTGTATTTTACTTATATAAATTTGGTACAAATTTTGTTAGATTTACATCTAAGTATTTCATTTTTGAGGGCTGCTAACATAAATCATACTGTGCTTTTTTAAATTTCAATCCTATTTGTTCACTGCTAATGTGTAGAAAAGAGATGAACTTTTATATATTAGCCTCATATCTGGAAAACTTGCTATACTCACTTATTAGTTCCAGGACTTCTTTTATTGATTGTTTTGGATTTTCTACATAGATGATTATGTTATCTATGAACAGAAATAGTTTTATTTCTTCCTTCCCAATCTGTATACCTTTTATTTCATTTCCTTCTCTATTTGCATTAGCTAGGACTTCCAGCATGATATTGAAAAAAAATAGTGAGAAGAGATATCCTTGTCTCATACCTGATCTAAATTGGAAAGTTTCAAGTTTCTTACCATTAAGTATAGTGTTAGCTATAGATTTTTTTGTATATATTTTGATTAAAATGAGTAAATTCTCCTCTATTCCTAGTTTACTGAGAGTATTTATCTTGAATTTGTGTTTAATTTGGGTGAATCATTTTTCTGCATCTACTGATATGATCATAAGTTGTTGTTGTTGTTTACTCTGTTGATGTAATGGATTACATTAATTGATTTTTGAATACCCACAATAAATCCCATTTGGTCATGGTATATAAATCTTTTTGCAGATTGTGGGATTCAATTTGCTAATATTTTGTTGAGGAACTTTGCATCAATGTTCATAAAAAATATTGATCTGTAGTCTTCTTTTCTTGTAATGTCTTTAGCTTTAGTGCTATGGTAATGCTGACCACATAAAATGAGTTAGGAAGTATTCCCCCTGCTTCTAATTTCCAAAAGAAAATGTAGAGAATTGGTATCATTTCTTTCTTAAAGGTAGAATTCACCAGTGTACCCATCTGGACATATTGCTTTTTATTTTAGAAGGTTATGAATTGATTCAATTTCTTTAATAGACAATTTATTTAGGTGGTCTATTTTCTTGCATAAGTTTTGGCAAATTGTGTCTTTCATGGAATTGGTCCATTTCATCTTGATCTGTCACTGGTTTTATTTTATTTTTGTACCTCCAGAGGAAAAGATGAGAACACCATACATTCATATAATATCGCTTTTCTTACATTCATATAATATCCCTTTTCTTAAGTAAATGGTAGCATACTTGTTTTTCTCTACCTTTTCCCACTATATTTTATATCCTGGAAATCACTTCATAATAGTTTATGGAAATAAAACCTCATTCCTTTGTATAATAAATATTTTTTTAAGAAAATTATTCAATGACTGACTTTTCTGAGCAGGATTTGGGGGCGGTAATACTGTGTAATTTCATTATTTGTTATACATTTTTCTCAACCATTAGTTTTCTTAGATAAATCTTTATGTTACATCAAATCCATTAACTGTTAGAGTCCAGATCATTCTCATGGTCCTTAAGAGGTCCCTCATGACCATTGGTGTTACAGGGTAGTATTCACTATCTTATTTTTCTATTTTTACCTATGATATCTAATTGTCTTGTCAATTGTCCAAATTTCTGCCCATGTGTTTCCCTCCAATCATCTCCATGAGACAATAAGGAACATATTTATATAGAGTCCCAGTGCATGTATCACATTGATTCCCAAAGTAGCTATGAAAACTAATTTGAAAGCTGAATTCTGATTAGACTGAATAATAAGCCAAAGTTTTCAGTGAGATTTTTTTAAAATAATACTTTGAAGTTTTAGTTGCCTAGTAAGTTTAAGAAAATGCAGAGAATATTCAGCAAAAGGATAATTGCTGCTGAGTTTAGGGTTGCTCGTGTTATATTTGAAAAGCACAAAGAAGCACAGAAAAAAAAAATGAACTATGAATCCAATGAGAGGCAAATTTCTTGTCTCCCTTAAGCTTAGTAAGCTACCCTGTTTTTATAGAATGACATTTCCAGCACACTCTGATCCCAGTTGAAAGGTCCACTAGTCAACAGCTATAAAATATTTTGCTTTAGCAAGTCCCGAGAGAGAACTGTAGATCCTTCCTCTGAGTGCCTAAAACATTTTTTATCTATACTGTTTAATGGGACGCTAAGTCATAAAATTTCTGGCATCTTACCTGTTTCATGTGCACATGTTCCTTCTCTTCAATGTGATTGTTCCTTGTTTTATAGTTCTGTACCTATCAGAGGTCTTAGCACAGTGTTGAAAATATTGTGTGTGCTCTATAAACACTTGCTGAACTCCACTGAAATGAATAATATCCTTTGAAGACCCTATCTTCTGAGGAAGAAATAATTTGGTCTTTCTGAAATGCTTTTTGAGAAACTGGATGAAACATTTTGTTTAGATCCTTCCTAAGAACTTTCTAGTATCCTGACTTCAAATGGATATTTGAAAATATTTCTTGTTTTTTCTCATTAAAATGTCCATATTTTTAGTATCTAATACTGTCTATTGAATATCACGATTAAGCAGTCTATTTATAATTCAAAAATGAAATTCTCCTACTGATAGGTTGGTTTCTTCTAAATCAGGTCATAGTAAGAAGCACCTGAGTGGCTCATGTAGTCAGGTATCTGACTCTTGATTTTGGGTAAGATCATGATCTTAAGGTCATGAGATTGAGCCCCACATCTGGCTCCATGCCCAACCCAGAGTCTGCTTGTCCCTCTCCCTCTGTTCCTCCACCAGCTCATATGTGCACTCTCTCTTTCCCTCAAATAAATAAATAAAATCTTTAAATCAGGACATACTAAAAATGCTCCAGCTGTTGTTAAATATTGTCACAGAAGAAAAATATATAACAAATATTATTCCTAGGCTATTCTACCTTTATTATTTACAAGTTCTTTCTTGAATATTACTTTAATTTTGCTGCTACAGTCTAAGACTTTTATTCCATTCTTGGAGAAGTTAGAGCATATAGACTTATGTCCCTGAGTAATATTTCATTTGCCCAACTGGTTATTGAGCCTTTATACATATTAAGTTTTTATGTAGAATTTTAAGCTCTTTATTTAGGACAATTCCAAAAACAATCTCACAAAAGAAAATAAATCTGTCTGTCTACACACACACTCACACACACACACACACACACACACTTCTAGTTTGAGCTTAGAGATGTAGAGAGTTGGAAAGGATGGCATCACTCTCACCTTCACAACAAAGAAAAACCTCCTGAATAAACTGTAAATTAATGACTTTTCTTGAAAATTAGGTTCCAAGGTAAGAAACTGACTCAAAATCAAGAGAAAGACAGGTTTTTACAGGGAGACACAGGACTTAAATATTTGCTTATCTGGGGCAGATGCCAGCAGATCTCCTATAAGTCAGTAAAATAATTCACCTAGATATTCTCAACAAATTGCCAAAGGCTAGTGTGAACTATCACAAAAGTTTGCCCCTACTTATAGACTATTCCTCTAAAAACCCCACTAGGCATTTACAGGGAAGATTAGGGAGAACATTAAGAAAGATTTCCTCCTAGTCTGGCTGGGAGGAGAAATAGCAGTCAATTCTTCCCAGACCTATTTCTGAAATTCTTCCCAGATCTATTTCTCCTTTATCTCCCCTTTGGAACAGAGAATTTAATCTGCAGAAGGAAGAGCAACAAAAACAGTCATCTGAGGACACTGGTGGAAACCCACTGCAGCCTGGGCAGAGAAACATGAAGAAAACAAATCTCTGGCCCTGGAGGAGGAGGAGAAATCTGTGCTAGACCCACTATATCTGGAGAAGGTAAGGAACACTTGTGAAGGACATAACTCCAGAACCATGTTCATAATGCCCAGCCAAGACTAAGGCTTAGTCAGAATATCAGAAAAGATACATACCTCTTTCCTACCCTCTCATCACCACATTAATACCTTAAAAATAATAATGGAATACAGCTGGGAGAGCAGCAACAGGCAGATTCACATCCAAGTAGGAGTGCTCGAGTCAGTTGGGAAACAAACACTGAGAAAACCTCTCTGACCAATTAGAGTGTGTCCTAAACACAGGTGTTCTTAAAGGAATCTGAAGACTGTGATACACTAAGTATAACCATAGCAACAGCAGTCTTTAATCTCAGCCCAACTACTGATGACATCAGCATGAATTCTTAAACCAAGTGCTGAGCACAGGAAGGTGTGCTTATCTGCAAACAGGAACAATACTGACCCTAGTGTCTTCTTTTCTATACAACATATGTAGTTTCCAAGAAAACAAAAGATCATGGAAAAAGACAGGAAAACCACAGTCTGAAAAGACCAAGCAATAATCAAAACCAGACTCAGATATGACACAGATGTTGAAACTACCAGACAAGCAATCTGATCTAATTATGATAAATACGTTAAGTCTCTAATGGAAGATGCAGACAACATACAAGATTACACAGAACAATCAGGAACTATAAAAAAGAGCTAGAGCAAATTCTAGAAATCAAAAACCTAGTAACAGACGTGAAAAAAATTTTTGACGGGTTCATCAGTAATTTCAACATGGCTTAGAAAAGAGTCAATGAATTTTTAGGCAGGTTAATATAGACACAAAGAGGGGGAAAAAAAGGAAAAAAAAAACAAAAACAAAAACAAAGTACCCAACAGCTGTAGGACAATATCAAACAAATAGTCTTATAGATACACAAATGGAATCCCAGAAAGAGAAGAAAAAGAACAGGGCCTGAGAAACATTTGAAAAAGATAATAGTCAATTTTTTTCAAAATTAGATGCAGAAACCAAACCACAGTTCCAAAAAACTCACCAAGCAGGATAAACACTAGCATACACACACACACACACACACACACACACACACACACACACCACTACTTACACCGCCACCATGCCTGGGCACATCATATTCGAAATGCTGTAAAGAAAACCAAAGACAGACAAAATCTTGAAGGCAGTCAGAGGAAAAAGACACATGAACAATAGAAAGGATAAAAATCATAGCAGACTTCTTGTCATAATATATGCAAGCAAGAAAACAGTGAGTGACATCTTACGGTACTAAAAGAAAAAACCCTGGTAATGAAGAATCCTATACCCAGTGAAAATACCATTTTAAAATGAAGAAGAAAAAAAGACTATCTCAGAGGAGTGAAAACTGAGGGAATTCATTGCTAACAGACTACTCAGCAGGCAGGATTGAAGGGAGCTATTCAGATTATGAATGGGCCAGAAGCTTTGATCTACACAGAGAAATGAAGAATGTCAGAAAGAGTAAGTTGAAATAAAATGCTCTTTTTTAATTCTCTAAAAAATAACTTACTACTTATGTTTAAAGCAAAGCAGTAATTATATGTTGTATATTTATACATATGTAAAAGTAAAATGTATGATAGCAATGATACAAAAAATGGGAGGTAGAAATTAGGACTATTCTGTTATAAGATCTTTACACCGCACATTAATTGGTATAATATTATTTGAAGGGAGGCTCAGATTATTTTAAAACAGGTATTTGTAAACCATTGGACAACCACTAAGTTGAAAACAAAGAAGTATAAATGATACCAATAGAGGAGTTAAAACTGATTAATTTTATTATTTTTCAGATCTCAAATTTCTTTTTTTAAATTTTTATTATGTTAGGTCACCATCCAATCATTAGTTTTTGATGTAGTGTCCAAGATTCATTGTTTATGTACCACACCCAGTGCTCCATGCAATACATGCCCTCCTTAACACCCACCACCAGGTTCACCCATCCCCCGCCCCCACCCTTCTAAAACCCTCAGTTTATTTCTTGGAGTCCACAGTCTCTCATGGTTCATCTCCCCCTCCAAATAATTTTAAAAGTTCAATTAAATACAGAGATGGCAGAAAAAGGAAGGAAGGACAAAGGAAAGAAGGAAATAGAGAGTGAGAAAGAAAGAAAGAAAGAGAGAGAGAGAGAGAGAGGGAGAGAAATGAAGGAGGAAAGAAATGGAAGAAATAGAAAACAACCAGCTATATGAATTTATTCCAATCACATAATCACTTTAAATATGAATGGTCTAAACATAGTTAAATGACTGATTACCAGTGAAAGTAAAAGAGTAAGAATTGGCTATATACACTGTTTATAAGAAACCCACTTTAATTATAAATATGTAGATATATTATAAATATCTATAAATTTTAAAAAGAAAGGAAACATTTTGGAATTTCAGCATTTTGCTAAGAATGTTTTAATAAATGTTTTTTAATAAATATGTTTGGATAATTGAGATTTATTTCTTTTTAAATTAAGATTAAAAGTTATACCAAACATATGACATTAAAATTAATCATTTCATAGTTTTCTATCATTTTATTTTTATATAACAATAGCAAATAATATCACCAAGGTCTTGTTGAATCCCATCATAAAAAAACTTTTCTCATTAATTAGCATAATCTCAAAATGTGCAGGTTTTTATTTTCATGACCTGATTACTTATAGATTTTGCTAATGTAAGGAAAGTCAAGCCCAAAAATGTTGAATAATATAACAATATAGAAGACATTAATAACTTTTGCTACCATAAGTCTATAGAAAAAAAAGAGAGACACAAAATACTATATAAGCTAAGATTGTATATTTTAAAAGAACATGAGGATAAAAATAGAAACCAAATTAGACATCACAAGTATATGTGATATTGTGAAACCAGGATAAGAACAACTTTATAATTTACTTTTACTCCCTTAAATGACAACCAAAAAGATGAAGAATGTCTCCTATATAAATTTTGATGATTAAAATATTCTAAAAATAAGGGTGCTTTGGTGGCTCAGTTGTTAAGCATCTGCCTTTAGCTCAGGTCATGATCCCAGGGTCCTGGGGCCGAGCCCTGCATCAGGCTCCCTGCTCAGCGGGAAGCCTGCTCCTCCCTCTCCCACTCCCCCCTGCTTGTGTTCCCTCTCTTGCTGTGTCTCTCTCTGTCAAATAAATAAATAAACTCTAAATAAATAAATAGAATATTCTAAACATAAATCACTTCAAATTCATGCAACTCAATATGCAGTAAGAATTTTAATGCCCCCAAAATAAAGCATGTGAGCATGATGATCTTCCTCCTCTGTTGTCTTTATGCCCAGAATCACTTGAGCTATAAACTTAATTTACTAACTGGCCTAATTTGCATGATATAATTTGTGACTCTTTCACTAATAAAATTCCAGGGAACAAAACAATGGAATATTATTGAACCACAAAAAGAATGACATCTTGTCATTCATTATATTGTACACTTTAAACTAATATAACATCATATATTAATTATACTAGTATTTTTTAAAAAATTTTAAAAATTGGAGCAAACAAATGGATAATAGCCCTAACAATATTTTTTAAAATGCAAAATGCAATTTCAGTTTCTTTTTTTAAAAAATCCCCATAACACAAAATTGTGTAATAAAAACCACAAGATTTGTGGGAAAGAGGGAGGTTGGGGAACAACAATCAAAAACTTTATCAGTGGTGTTAAAAAAAAGACAGAAACCTAACAAAAATGGTAGCAAGTTTTACACATGCTGGTAGTTAAGAAATTCACAAATACCACAATAAATGTAGCACTGATATCAAGTTTACTTGTGGAAGAGATGTGGAAAGAATTGTGGCTTAAGCGTTTTTGCCAAATAGTAGAAGGGTTATTGGAAATTGGAAGGCAATTTTTAACACCAGATGTGGACAGATGTGGCTTACTTATAACACACACACACAAACACACACACACACATTGAACCGAGATAGCTGGTAGATGTTTCAAGTGTGTAGGTGTGGTTTTTATAGTCCTATGTGACCTGGTTGGGCTGGGTAGAATTTACTGCATTGCATTCACCTGCTATTTCTTGTGGATGAAATGCACATAGTAAGCAAATATGAAATTCTGATCATACTCAAATTTTTCCTTAATATATCAATCATGTTGGAACAAATTCACATTTGCAAAACAAGTGTTGGAGCTAAACTGATTATACTTTATTTCTATCTTAATATTCCTTATTATATTTATTTCTTATCCTAGTGTCTAGTCTCAAAGACTAGTGGTGTCCTCCCTCTTTATAAAAGCTTTTCTTCCAACAATGTTCTTGCTAGTAGATAAATTATAGATTCCCTTGTCTTTTTAGGGATCTAACTATAAAGCTTACACCCATTTTCTTCAGCTATCTTACATACAAAAAGGGCTCTCCATTGTCTTCTCCTTCCCACTCAAAATGGACAGTTCTGTTTTTGAAGAGTCCTATTCTTTATCCTGTGGCATCCTCTATTAAAACACCTATTTCTCTCTTCACCTAATAAACTTATGGGGAAAGTGGCTCTGTATCTAGAGCCCCCATTTCTCTACACACCAGGATAGACTTTTTTACTTCCCTGTAATCTTTCTCGGTAAGATCACTGAAACAGCTCTCTTGAAAGACATTCATATCTTCCTTGTTGGTGAATTCATCATCTTTCCATTTCACCCACCATCCTTCTGAACCATCTGACTGTTCTTCACTGCTTTAGCTTTCTAGGGCTTCTGTAGCAAAGTACCACAAACTGGGTGGCTAAGAACAACAGACATGTATTATTTCACCACTATGGAAGCTAGAGTCTGAAATCGAGGTGTTAGCAAGCCCACGCTCCCTCTGAGACTCTAAATAGAATATTTCTTTGCCTCTCTAGATTCTGGTAGTGGTCACTGACCCTTGGCATCCTCTAGCTTGCAGTTCCATCACTTCACTCTCTGCCTCTGTCACCATGTGGTGTTTTCTCTCTCTGCTCCTCTCTTATTAGGACACCAGTCATATTGCTCCAAAGCTGAGTCCTTGATCTCATGTTAATTTAGACCTTAACTGCATCTCTACAGACCTTATTTCCAAATAAGGTCATATTCACAGGTACCAGAATTTAGAATTTCAGTATCTTTGAGGGGAATGCACTCATAAGAGTCATCTATTCTTTCTTGAACCTCTTCAGTCCATTTCTTTTCAAATACAATAAAAATATTTTGAAATTTCTGAGTTTTTTCTATGTGCCCTCCCCTATGCTGAACATTTTACATTGATTTTATGTACCCCATATAATCCTCACAACTCTTTTAGATAAGTGCACTTATTTTTTCCCACTTTACAGAGCATAAAATTTTACAAAACTTCCCACAAGTAAGCTGGTCAAAGAGTTAGACTTTGAACGTAGGAGATCTGATCCCAGCACCCACAGCTATCATGACATTACCTACACACCTACCCAATATTTGCTTGACCAGAAATCCAGCATAACAACTGGGGTGGGGGATAATTAGGACTTCACTGCTGATCCTAGAAAACATGGCTTATAAAGAGTGGTGGGTGAAAATTCCAAACTATAAGAGATTGGAAAGAATGGGGAAAAAAAAGAGGAGAAGCAATAAGGATAAATCAGTATTTTTCTTAAAACCTGCAAAGAAGAGAAGGAGAAAGGTCAGTAATTTAGAGCAGATTAAAGGTTATTTTTTAGAATAAGAAGGACATAAGCATATTTGATAGACTGAAGGCAGGGATTAACTAGAGTCATCTGGAGATGCAAGGAAGAATAAAGATAGCTGATGGAACACAATCTTGGAAAATGGAAGAGGTTGTGATCAAAACCACAGAAGTGTTGATCTTTGCAAAAAAGAATTTCACCAGGTCAAGAGAGAGGGGTCAGAGAAAGGGATCTTCCTCTCTTGTTTCAGCTAAATATCTAACATCTAACTCAGAGTAGACATTAACAAACGCCCTTTTACTTTTCTGCCCACAAATGTTTTTGGCTTCTAAGGAGTGGGCTATGCCTGGTAATCCTCCAATAAATAAGTAATGATTGCTATCTGAAACCAATAATCATTTTGTTTTAATACTTAGCCTTTCTAAGAAAATTTGCTCCTTCTGAAAAGTTATCTGCTTTCTGTAGTTTATTCTGTATTGAGGTTTTGGTTTCTGTAGTTTATCCTATATTTAAGCAACTCTACTGGCTCTTTTGGATAAGAATTCACATGTGAAAATTGGGTGTTCCAAATGTAGATGTCATTATAAAATACTTCAACTATTTGAGGAAAAAGATCAAGTTAAAATTTTTTTAGGACCTGTCATCTATAGGAAAGCCAATTATGTCATCAGGGCACTGCATAAGGTGGCAATTCCTAAGCTGCCAAACAGAGTCAATATGAAATATTACCAAATTCCAAATTTCAAGTCCACCTAAAGAAACAAACAAACAGGGAGAGAGAGTGTGAGAGAACAAGAGGGGGTGGGGCAGGGAGGATGGAGAGGAAGAGGAGAGAAAGGTATAGAAAAATACAAAGAAGAAAGAAATACAAAGTTGTGCCAAAATCAAAATGACATGTTGGCATCCATTTAGCTAATGGCTAATAATTTGTAGCTCCACATGAACATCTAACCTTTCAACACTGAAAAGGCCCAAGATAAACGTTCCTGTTATTCCTTATAGACTCACTACCTTACTCTAGCCCAGCCAACCTAGTCTTGGCTCCCTCTCCTTCCTCCTACTCCAGCCTCCAGACATGTTTCTACGCAGACCCTCCCATGCCAGCAATAGCCACCCACCCACCATCTGCCAAGCTGCCTTCTTGCCCTCATTCATCTGAAAAATTTTCTTAAATCCTACCCCATCAGGAAAACAACCTCAATTTGTGGGCAGGAACACAGGAGTCTGCCTCTGGAGTATAAAGACAAGTGTTTCTATTAAGCCTTTTAATTTTTTAACTCTTTCAATCTATTCAATAACATTATAAGGTATTATTGTACCCATTTTACAAAGGAGGAAATTCAAGCTTATAAATATCAAGTGAATTATCCATATTTCCTTAGACAGTAAAGGTCAGAATTGGAGCTCAAATATAGGTCTTCTAATTCCTGCTGATATAAATTGTTCTAAAAAAAGCAAAAATGTATTATGCTTTCTATTCTAGGAACATAAGGGATTTTCAAATGGTTGTGCAATGACCATGAGTTCATAATAAATATTAAACCTATTCATCTACAAAATGAATTGACTTCATGCAATAGTAAACTAGAAGCAGGAAACCACTTTCTAAGAGTGAAGGCCTTAGCTACCAACATTCCCAAGCAACAGAGAGCACTATTTAGTGTTTCAATTTGCAAAAATGCAATAAAAAGCTCAGCTAAGTCTCCAGGCAGGTTTCCAAGTGAATAATAACCATATAAGATACATGGGATACCTTTATGATGCCTCCAAGGTATAAATGATCACAAGGGAAAATCAACAATGAACGCCCCAAGAGAAAGCAGCAAATATTAAACAAATGTCACCAGAGTCATTTTTATTAAATTTTCATACTTTCAACAGATACTCATGAGTGTCTCATCTATGTCAGTCAAGATTCAAGAATTAGCAACTAAATAAGGTCCAGCCCCTGTGGTCTAGGAATTCTTCTCTGCCTGTATTCTTCAAACTTCCTGCTATAATAGATGCTGCTCTGATTTTTGTTTTGGTCATTTGGGGGGATGAATCGTTTCCTTCAGCTTGGTTACCCATGACATTCCAGTTGCTCCTACAAGGCTGACTCCATAGTCTCTGGAGGGTAGCTACCAAAATTACTATAAAGCCTGACATCACTTTGCAAGCCCTTTTTTGATGCTGGAATCCTCTACTCTCTATACATCTATCATCAAGTTCTCCTTCAAGACCTATGATTGCATCAAGAAAACATTACAGCTGTCCCACATCGCCACATACAACATGGACCAGTTATACAAATGTAAGGTTTTTTACTGTCCTGACAATGAGATAGTCAATGTCATAACACCACTTGGCTGGTGGCTCTTAAATTTCATGGATTTAATCACATGACATTATAGGCTCAAGGTCACATTTACATTGGGCTAGATCCTACTTCTCTATAGCAGATAATAAAAATCACATCCACAAATAGAAGATGTCAGAGAGGAATAGAAATTTCAATAAAATAGAACAAAATATGATAAAGAAAAAAAAAGGGATATCACAGAACTTCTGGAATGATTCATTAGGTTCCCCATAAAATTTGATTATTAAAATCAAATTTTTAAGAACTCTGGAAATTAATTAAAGATTTTCAACAATCTGAAAAGCATTTATTCAAATGAAAATTATGAGCCTTGGTAAGAACAGAAGGATTTGTGTATTGTATTTTGATCTACTTCCATTTTTCTCTCCCCAGTTCTACAACATCCTTAAAAACCAGCACACTTGCTACCATGGTAGCTATAAAAACCAACAGGAAAGTAGTTTACATCCTGATACAACATAGTCAAACTACTGAAAGCCAAAACAAGGAGAAAATCTTGAAAAGAGCAAAAGAAAACGACTCATCACATACAATAAAATTAGCAGCTGACTTCTCATCAGAAATCATAAAGGCCAGAAAGCAGTAAGATGACATTTTCAAAGAGCTGAAAGAAAAAACTGTCAACAAGGAATTCTATTTGCAAATTAAGACACTCCCAGGAAAAGAAAAATTGAGAGAATGCATCATTAGCAGAACTACCTTACAGGAAATACTAAAAGGAATCCTTCAGGCTGAATTAAAAGGACTCCAGAAGTAATTTAAATCCATACCACCAAGAAAGTTAAGAGAGAGCTCACAAAATGGAAGAATATATTTACAAGTCTTATATGTAATAGGAGCCTCACATCCAGAATATATAAAGAACTCTTAAACTCATTAGGAAAGGGACAAATAATCCAATTAAAATGAGCAAAGGATTTGAATGGACATTTCTCCACAGAAGACACAGAAATGTCTAACAAGCACATGAAAAGATATTCAACATAATTAGTCATTAGGGAGATATATATCAAAACTACAATGAGACATCACATCCACTAGGATAGCTAGAATCAAAAGATAGACAACAGGGGCGCCTGGGTGGCTCACGGGGTTAAAGCCTCTGCCTTCGGCTCAGGTCACAGTCCCAGGGTCCTGGAATCGAGCCCCACATCAGGCTCTCTGCTTGGCAGGCAGCCTGCTTCCTCCTCTCTCCCTGCCTGCCTCTCTGCCTACTTGTGATCTTTGTATGTCTAATAAATAAATAAACTCTTTAAAAAAAAAAAAGACAACAAATTTCTGTTGGTAGAAAAACAGAAACCCTCATATATTGTTGGTGAGAATATAAAAGTGGTTCAGTCACTCTGAAAAACTCTGTCACTTTCTAAAATGTTAAACATTGAGTTACTACCACATGATACAGTAATTCTATTCCTAAGTACCTATCCTAGAGAAATTACAGTTGACCCTTTAACAATGCCGGGGTTATGGATGCCAACCTCCCACACAGTGGAAAATCTGCATGTAACAGATTGACTCCCTCAAACATTTAACTATTAATAACTTACCATTGACCAGAAGCCTTAAATGATAACATAAACAGTCGATAACACATATTTTGTGTATGTATTATATACTGTATTCTTATAATAAAGTAAATAGAGAAAATGTTATTAAGAATATCGCAAGGAAGAGAAAACACATTTATAGTACTATACTGAAAAAAAATCCACATATAGGTGGATCTGCACTGGTCAAACCAGTGTTGTTCAATAGTAAATTGTATAAAATATATCCACAGAAAAACTTGTACATGGATGTTCATAGCAGCATTATTCATAATAATTATCCACATTAATAGCTAAAAGTAGAAATAATCTAAGTGTCTATCAACTGATGAATGGATAAATAAAATGTGATATATTCATATGATGGAATTTGGATAGATAGTGATAATAATACTGGATAATAATGGATAGGTAACTTGTTTCCTAAGATTAGAGAATATGAGTTTGGAGAGTTGCTGCTAGTGGGTCTAGGTTTTCTTTTTGGGGTGATGAAATGTTCTAAAATGAGTGTGGTGATAGTTGCACAACTCTATGAATATACTAAAATCATGAATTCTACACATTAAATTGATGGATGTTATGGTATATTAATTATATCTCAATAAAACTCTTTTAACAAAAAGGGGAAAAGTGAAGATAACCTCCTTAGATCCATAGTCACATACTGTAAGTTGCAAAGATGTCCAAGAAATCTTAATTAAAAGAACTAAACACTACGTATGGCATAAATATATACCATGATTTGGGATATGTAGTAATGATTTAATAACAACTAAAATTTACCAGATGCTTACTATGTCCTGCTAGGCACTGTGCTATAAACTAGACATTTTTACAAAGCGCTTTGTCCGAATGCATCAAGAGTAATCTTATCACTCAGAATTTGTCATAAGGAATTAGATAGCGTTGTTTAGGGAAAAAAAAGAAGAAACTGAATCAAAAATACATTCATTATGGCATTATTTACAAGTGAAAACCTAGAAGTCATTTAAATGTCCAATAGTAACAACAACTGTAGCATATGGTTAATTTCATATATTCAATATTTAATCAATAAAGATTATAGTTTGTAGGACTATGTAGCTCCTTGCATAAATAAGGGGTTGCAGAATTCCTTCTGTACCACAGTAGTAACACCAAACATTTATTGAGTTTTTCAGGCATGCCACTAAACACTTTATATACATTAATTCATTTAAGCTTCATGTTAACCCCTTGAGGTAAGCATTGTAGAGTGGTTGTCAAGGTCACCATGCTAGTAAGCGGTAAAGTCAACGTTTGAATCTTGGCCATCTGCCTCCTCAGACCATGTCTTAGCCATTAGGCTGTCCCACCTTTCTATCATAGCATCATACTCCATGGATATGGACAAGAACTAGAAAAGATATTCAACAGTGGAAATATTTGGATTGATGGCAGGATTAGGAGTAAAGTTTTCCATTCTTATTTTTTAAATTTTCTAAAGTTTGTATACTTTGTAACCTTTATGTTTTAAATAATGGTGAAAAAATTAAAAATCTTTTATTCCTGTTATTACTCCTGTTTACCTCTTTACTCCTATTACCCCTTAGGATAAGAGATTTCATGTCTACCAAGAAAATGTAATGCAAATACAACATCAAAACAAAGATTTTCTATTTCATCTTAGGGAATGTAAATCAAAATATATCTTTTTTTTTTCTTTTTTTAAGATTCCAAAAGATCTTTTTTTTTTTTTAATTTTATTTTTCATAAACATATAATATCTTTTTCTCCCCAGGGGTACAGGTCTGTGAATCGCCAGGTTTACACACTTCACAGCACTCACCATAGCACATACCCTCCCCAATGTCCATAACCCACACCCCCCAACCCCCCTCCCCATCAACCCTCAGTTTGTTTTGTGAGATTAAGAGTCACTTATAGTTTGTCTCCCTCCCAATCCCATCTTGTTTCATTTACTCTTCTCCTACCCCCTTAACCCCCCATGTTGCATCTCCTCTCCCTCATATCAGGGAGATCATATGATAGTTGTCTTTCTCCGATTGACTTATTTCGCTAAGCATGATACCCTCTAGTTCCATCCATGTCGTCGCAAATGGCAAGATTTCATTTCTTTTGATGGCTGCATAGTATTCCATTGTGTACATATACCACATCTTCTTTATCCATTCGTCTGTTGATGGACATCTAGGTTCTTTCCATAGTTTGGCTATTGTAGACATTGCTGCTATAAACATTCGGGTGCACGTGCCCCTTCGGATCACTACGTTTGTATCTTTAGGGTAAATACCCAGCAGTGCAATTGCTGGGTCATAGGGGAGTTCTATTTTCAACATTTTGAGGAACCTCCATGCTGTTTTCCAGAGTGGTTGCACCAGCTTGCATTCCCACCAACAGTGTAGGAGGGTTCCCCTTTCTCCGCATCCTCGCCAGCATCTGTCATTTCCTGACTTGTTAATTTTAGCCATTCTGACTGGTGTGAGATGATATCTCATTGTGGTTTTGATTTGCATTTCCCTGATGCCGAGTGATGTGGAGCACTTTTTCATGTGTCTGTTGGCCATCTGGATGTCTTCTTTGCAGAAATGTCTGTTCATGTCCTCTGCCCATTTCTTGATTGGATTATTTGTTCTTTGGGTGTTGAGTTTGCTAAGTTCTTTATAGATTTTGGACACTAGCCCTTTATCCGATATGTCATTTGCAAATATCTTCTCCCATTCTGTCAGTTGTCTTTTGGTTTTGTTAACTGTTTCCTTTGCTGTGCAAAAGCTTTTGATCTTGATAAAATCCCAATAGTTCATTTTTGCCCTTGCTTCCCTTGCCTTTGGCGATGTTCCTAGGAAGATGTTGCTGCGGCTGAGGTCGAAGAGGTTGCCGCCTGTGTTCTCCTTAAGGATTTTGATGGATTCCTTTCTCACATTGAGGTCCTTCATCCATTTTGAGTCTATTTTCGTGTGTGGTGTAAGGAAATGGTCCAATTTCATTTTTCTGCATGTGGCTGTCCAATTTTCCCAACACCATTTGTTGAAGAGGCTGTCTTTTTTCCATTGGACATTCTTTCCTGCTTTGTCGAAGATTAGTTGACCATAGAGTTGAGGGTCTATTTCTGGGCTCTCTATTCTGTTCCATTGATCTATGTGTCTGTTTTTGTGCCAGTACCATGCTGTCTTGATGATGACAGCTTTGTAATAGAGCTTGAAGTCCGGAATTGTGATGCCACCGACTTTGGCTTTCTTTTTCAATATTGCTTTGGTTATTCGAGGTCTTTTCTGGTTCCATATAAATTTTAGGATTATTTGTTCCATTTCTTTGAAAAAAATGGATGGTACTTTGATAGGAATTGCATTAAATGTGTAGATTGCTTTAGGTAGCATAGACATTTTCACAATATTTATTCTTCCAATCCAGGAGCATGGAACATTTTTCCATTTCTTTGTGTCTTCCTCAATTTCTTTCATGAGTACTTTATAGTTTTCAATGTATAGATTCTTAGTCTCTTTGGTTAGATTTATTCCTAGGTATCTTATAGTTTTGGGTGCAATTGTAAATGGGATGGACTCCTTAATGTCTCTTTCTTCTGTCTTGTTGTTGGTGTAGAGAAATGCAACTGATTTCTGTGCATTGATTTTATATCCTGACACTTTACTGAATTCCTGTACAAGTTCTAGCAGTTTTGGAGTGGAGTCTTTTGGGTTTTCCACATATAGTATCATATCATCTGCGAAGAGTGATAGTTTGACTTCTTCTTTGCCAATTTGGATGCCTTTAATTTCCTTTTGTTGTCTGATTGCTGAGACTAGGACTTCTAGTACTATGTTGAATAGCAGTGGTGATAATGGACATCCCTGCCGTGTTCCTGATCTTAGCGGAAAAGCTTTCAGTTTTTCTCCATTGAGAATGATATTTGCGGTGGGTTTTTCATAGATGGCTTTGATAATATTGAGGTATGTGCCCTCTATCCCTACACTTCGAAGAGTTTTGATCAGGAAGGGATGCTGTACTTTGTCAAATGCTTTTTCAGCATCTATGGAGAGTATCATATGGTTCTTGTTCTTTCTTTTATTAATGTGTTGTATCACATGGATTGATTTGCAGATGTTGAACCAACCCTGCAGCCCTGGAATAAATCCCACTTGGTCGTGGTGAATAATCCTTTTAATGTACTGTTGAATCCTATTGGCTAGTATTTTGGCGAGAATTTTTGCATCTGTGTTCATCAAGGATATTGGTCTGTAGTTCTCTTTTTTGATGGGATCCTTGTCTGGTTTTGGGATCAAGGTGATGCTGGCCTCATAAAATAAGTTTGGAAGTTTTCCTTCCATTTCTATTTTTTGGAACAGTTTCAGGAGAATAGGAATTAGTTCTTCTTTAAATGTTTGGTAGAATTCCCCCGGGAAGCCATCTGGCCCTGGGCTTTTGTTTGTTCGGAGATTTTTGATGACTGTTTCAATCTCCTTACTGGTTATGGGTCTGTTCAGGCTTTCTATTTCTTCCTGGTTCAGTTGTGGTAGTTTATATGTCTCTAGGAATGCATCCATTTCTTCCAGATTGTCAAATTTGTTGGCGTAGAGGTGCTCATAGTATGTTCTTATAATTGTATTTCTTTGGTGTTCGTTGTGATCTCTCCTCTTTCATTCATGATTTTATTTATTTGGGTCCTCTCTCTTTTCTTTTTGATAAGTCTGGCCAGGGGTTTATTGATCTTATTAATTCTTTCAAAGAACCAGCTCCTAGTTTCGTTGATTTGTTCTATTGTTTTTTTGGTTTCTATTTCATTGATTTCTGCTCTGATCTTTATGATTTCTCTTCTCCTGCTGGGTTTAGGGTTTCTTTCTTGTTCTTTCTCTAGCTCTTTTAGGTGTAGGGTTAGGTTGTGTACCTGAGACCTTTCTTGTTTCTTGAGAAAGGCTTGTACCGCTATATATTTTCCTCTCAGGACTGCCTTTGTTGTGTCCCACAGATTTTGAACTGTTGTGTTTTCATTATCATTTGTTTCCATGAATTTTTTCAACTCTTCTTTAATTTCCTGGTTGACCCATTCATTCTTTAGAAGGATGCTGTTTAGTCTCCATGTAATTGGGTTCTTTCCAAATTTCCTCTTGTGATTGAGTTCTAGCTTTAGAGCATTGTGGTCTGAAAATATGCAGGGAATGATTCCAATCTTTTGATAACGGTTGAGACCTGATTTAGGACCGAGAATATGATCTGTTCTGGAGAATGTTCCATGTGCACTAGAGAAGAATGTGTATTCTGTTGCTTTGGGATGAAATGTTCTGAATATATCTGTGATGTCCATCTGGTCCAGTGTGTCATTTAAGGCCTTGATTTCCTTGTTGATCTTTTGCTTGGATGATCTGTCCATTTCAGTGAGGGGAGTGTTAAAGTCCCCTACTATTATTGTATTATTGTCGATGTGTTTCTTTGATTTTGTTATTAATTGGTTTATATAGTTGGCTGCTCCCACGTTAGGGGCATAGATATTTAAAATTGTTAGATCTTCTTGTTGGACAGTTCCTTTGAGTATGATATAGTGTCCTTCCTCATCTCTTATTATAGTCTTTGGCTTAAAATCTAATTGATCTGATATAAGGATTGCCACTCCTGCTTTTTTCTGATGTCCATTAGCATGGTAAATTGTTTTCCACCCCCTCACTTTAAATCTGGAGGTGTCTTCAGGTTTAAGATGAGTTTCTTGTAGGCAACATATAGATGGGTTTTGTTTTTTTATCCATTCTGATACCCTGTGTCTTTTGATTGGGGCATTTAGCCCATTAACATTCAGGGTAAGTATTGAGATATGAATTTAGTGCCATTGTATTGCCTGTAAGGTGACTGTTATTGTATATTGTCTCTGTTCCTTTCTGATCTACTACTTTTAGGGTCTCTCTTTGCTTAGAGGACCCCTTTCAATATTTCCTGTAGAGCTGGTTTGGTATTTGCAAATTCTTTCAGTTTTTGTTTGTCCTGGAAGCTTTTAATCTCTCCTCCTACTTTCAATGATAGCCTAGCTGGATATAGTATTCTTGGCTGCATGTTTTTCTCGTTTAGTACTCTGAATATATCATGCCAGCTCTTTCTGGCCTGCCAGGTCTCTGTGGATAAGTCTGCTGCCAATCTAATATTTTTACCATTGTATGTTACAGACTTCTTTTCCCGGGCTGCTTTCAGGATCTTCTCTTTGCCACTAAGACTTGTAAATTTTACTATTAGGTGACGGGGTGTGGACCTATTCTTATTGATTTTGAGGGGGGTTCTCTGAATCTCCTGGATTTTGATGCTTGTTCCCTTTGCCATATTGGGGAAATTCTCTCCAATAATTCTCTCCAATATACCTTCTGCTCCCCTCTCTGTTTCCTCTTCTTCTGGAATCCCAATTATTCTAATGTTGTTTCGTTTTATGGTGTCACTTATCTCTAGAATTCTCCCCTCATGGTCCAGTAGCTGTTTGTCCCTCTTTTGCTCAGCTTCTTTATTCTCTGTCATTTGGTCTTCTATATCGCTAATTCTTTCTTCTGCCTCATTTATCCTAGCAGTGAGAGCCTCCATTTTTTATTGTACCTCATTAATAGCTTTTTTGATTTCAACTTGGTTAGATTTTAGTTCTTTTATTTCTCCAGAAAGGGCTTTTATATCTCCCGAGAGGGTTTCTCTAATATCTTCCATGACTTTTTCAAGCCCGGCTAGAACCTTGAGAATCGTCATTCTGAACTCTAGATCTGACATATTACCAATGTCTGTATTGATTAGGTCCCTAGCCTTTTGGTACTGCCTCTTGTTCTTTTTTTTGTGGTGAATTTTTCCGCCTTGTCATTTTGTCCAGATAAGAGCAGATGAAGGAGCAAGTAAAATACTAAAAGGGTGGCAACAACCCCAGGAAAATATGCTTTAGCCAAATCAGAAGAGATCCCAAATCGTGAGGGGGAGAAAGGGGATAAAAAGAGGTTCAGAAAGAAGAAAAAAAAAAAAAAGAAAA
>NW_019154125.1:11170245-11295522 GCF_002288905.1 Enhydra lutris kenyoni
AACTAGTTAAAAAACGTTAAAAAAGAAAAGGGTAAAAGTTAAAAAAAAATTTAGCAGAAGAAGAAAAATAAATTGAAAAAAAAAAAAGAAAAAAAATTAAATTAACTGCAAGGCTAAAGAATCATGGGGAGAAAGCCATGAGTTCCGGGCTTTGCTTTCTCCTCCTTTGGAATTCCGCTGCTCTCCTTGGTATTGAAACTGCACTCCTTGGTAGGTGAACTTGGTCCTGGCTGGGCTTCTTGTTGATCTTCTGGGGGAGGGGCCTGTTGTAATGATTCTCAAGTGTCTTTGCCCCGGGCGGAGTTGCACCGCCTTTACCAGGGGCCGGGCTGAGTAATCCGCTCGGGTTTGCTTTCGGGAGCTTTTGTTCCCTGAGCGCTTTCCGTAGAGTTCCGGAGGGCGGGAATGAAGATGGCGGCCTCCTGGTCTCCGGTCCGGAGGAGCCGAGAGCCCGGGGCCCCACTCCTCAGTGTGCCCTCAGAGAACAGCGCCGATTTACTTCCGTCACCCTGCCTCCGGCCGCGCTCCGAGCTGACCGAGCCTGCAACCGGTTCAAGGTAACCCCGAGCTTAGAGCTTACTCCTCGGCTCTGTCTCTGTAGCCGGCTTCCCTGTTCTAATACCTGTAAGCTCTGCGACACTCAGACACCCCTGATCCTTCTGTGACCCTGCGGGACCTGAGGCCTCGCTGACCCTGCATGGGCTTCACCCCGGTTAAGCCTCTGGAGCAATGTCCCTCAGCGGAACAGACTTTTAAAAGTCCCGATTTTGTGCTCCGTTGCTCCGCCGCTTGCTGGGAGCCGGCCCCTCCCCCCGCAGTCTATCTTCCCGTCGCTTTGGATTCACTTCTCCGCCCGTCCTACCTTTCAGAAAGTGGTTGATTTTCTGTTTCTAGAGTTGCTGTTCTTCTTCTCTTCGATCTCCTGTTGGATTTGTAGGTGTTTGCAATCTTTAGATAAGCTATCTAGCTGATCTCCCACTACCTGAAGTAGTCTCAGCCTGCTACTTCTCCGCCATCTTGACTCCTCCTTCCAAAATATATCTTAACAAGCAAGTTATAGCATATCAATTTTACCTTGAATATATCTGCACTGTTAGGGTTAAACAGCTGGTATTTTCCAGATCCCAAAATAATAGGACCTGAACATGTTGCTTCTCCATAGACATAAAGAGATACTGTTGCTGTAGTGCCGGCATTTTCAAGATCCCCAGTGACAATGGTCACCTTCCAATCTCCTTCTGCAAAGGAAAAAGGAAATTAATACAAAAATGTGGAAGAAAACCATATTAATATTAGGAAATGAGGGATTCTACCTAATCCACTTAGTTATGAAGTGAATAATTTGTGAAATCAAGAAGTATTAAAATAACTGCTAATCATGGACTCCCTTTTGGAAGCCAGCATGTGGAAAAGTCTTGGAAATAATAGTTTATTTTAATTACAAGCAAATAACCAGTAAGCTTTTTAAGATTGAAGATATTTTTGGGAAAAACACTGAAAGGGAAGCATTTAGCATTGGTATTTGGCTGGAAGATTTAGGAGTTTATTCAGCATCACCGTCAAATCTTTAGTTGGGAACTAATGGCAGGCATATTGATAAGCTGACATTAAGACATTATCTGTACTAGGGAACAGCCTTGCAAAGCTGGGGCTGATAAAGTTTGATGATCCCAGCAAAATCATGGCGAGGATGTGGAAAACCTAAAGACAAAGCAAAAAGACCTAAAAATTTATTAAAAAAAAAATTGCTAGTGTCCCCTAAATGTTGGAACAAACCAACAAGTAAGGAGTAAAATATTGCATGTAGGGTCTAGCAGAACTGAGAGGGTTTGGGATTGGGGGGGATGAAGAAAATTGGTGTTTGAAACAGAGGAAGACCATGTGTCGTGTAAGCAGAACGGATCATTGAACTTCCTGCCATGGCAACGTTAAAACCACAGGAAGGTTGAGACAGAGCATGACAGAAAATATCTTTTAAGAAGACCTACAACTTGTTCCATGATTGGTTTAGTTGGGAAAACAAATAGAGATAGCATTTATTTAATCATTTGGTGCACTTTGAAAATGGCACCATCAACTCCAAAGCAGTGAAATCCTCTCAGTGTGACCTCACACCACACAGTCTAGAGTAACAAAGGATAGAGTCCTGTCTGCTAGAACTCTCTACTCATTACAACTGATCCCTGGATTGCAAGGGCAATTTAAAGGTGTCTATTATTATTGTCAAAGCCGCCACAGTATGTGTATACTTGTGAGTATTTATTACATTTTCAAAAGGGAATGAAGACCTACTACCATTTTAGATATCTGAGTTCTCAGTAAGCCCTCCACTCAGGTTGTCTTTCTTTTTAGCACATTACACCACTATCCCTGGTCCCCAGTCCATCCCCAAAGATCATAGGAACGTCTCTAATCAGTTTGATAAAACTTTCATCAGTTAGATTTTGCATAATGCTACATTTGTTACTAAAGATGGAACTTAATTAAGCCCCAGTACCAAAACGCCAAGGGAGGGGTATAACTCACAGGGGTGCACTCTGCAATTTCCACCTTGTAGCAAGTTTACTTAGAGGAATTTCAGTTCATTTTCAGTGAGAAAATTAGAAAATATAAAAATTTCAAACTATAATCCCATGAGAATCCTACCATGGTATCAATTCTTATAGAAAGCCTTCCACCTGTGCCTTGATGCATAATTCAGCAAGTTGAAGTATCTCATTTCCTGTTTTTAGGTCTTCTCTCCTATCTCATCTTTATCTCCTTCCCCTGCCATCTGGGGGTTTTTGTACCATGATAGCATGGGAAGAGGGACACAAATGAGTTTGCATGTTGCCTTGCATATCTTGTTTACTACAACAGTGACAAATAGCAATGAGACATTGATTTACATAATATTCTTATGTTCTCACCTTTTGAAATTGCCATGTCACCACAACATGAAATTTAAAGGTGGAATAACCAATGAAATGTCTTTTGTGGTGATTTTTTAAATTGTCGTTATTCTCAGCATGATTTTCTTTACTAGCACTGGGGAAAAAATTAACTATTTCAGTATTCCCTATAGTATACTTTTAAAATGTGATCATTTAACTTCTCTAAGAATATCTCCCTATCTAAAATATGAAATAGTTAGAAACACTTGTAGAAAATATCATAGAGATACAATCTGAGTCTATATTTATTTATTTATTTTAAGATTTTATGTATTTATTTGATAGAGAGCACAAGTAGGCAGAGCAGCAGAGGGGCAGGCAGAGGAAGAGGGGAAGAAGGCTCCCCACCAAGCAGAGAGCCCGATGCGGGGCTTGATCCCACAACCCTGGGATCATGATCTGAGCGGAAGGCAGATGCTTAACTGACTGAGCCATCCAGGTGCCCTGAGTCTATATTTAAATGAAAAGTTCCCTGAGTCTATATTTATATGAATAGTTCCATTAGGCTGCAAAACAGTTTATTTTTATCAGAGCTAAAAATATGTTTACAGTTTTTATATCTCTTATTATGTGTCACAATTCCAAGTTTTTAGTTCTGTAATTTTCTATTGGGAAACTATCTTTACCAAAAGAATCAAAGAACATGAGTTCAGATATTCTAAGTGTCTCTTCTCTTTCTTTTCTTATAGCTGCTGTCTGTTCAATCCCAAGGAGTTTTATCTCAAAATACTGTAATCTGTTAACCTCTTTAGAAAAACCAATTCTATTAACTCAAAGCTCCCAAAGAGAACTCCATGTAATTGAAATCTAAATATTTATCTCATATTTACCAGTGTTTTAAAGGTTTAAAAAAAAAATTTGTTGACTATGCAATAAGCCATTGATGAGAATCTACCTCAGACTGTCCCATTTTATTTTCTTTTCATTGGCTCTCAAAGCTTAAATTTGGAAAGATACTATAATAGTTGCCTCCATTTGAAGAAAGCCTGCTACAGAAAAAAGAAAACTTTTCTTGGAGACTACGTCTATGGAGGTTTATTTTTCTTTTGTGTTAAAAATGTTTAAAAGTAGTCTAGATATACCCTATGATCTCCAAATAGCCCAACAATACATTTATTTTTTATTGTGTTATGTTAGTCACCATACAGTACATCATTAGTTTTTGATGTAGTGTTCCATGATTCATTGTTTGTGTAGAACACTCAGTAAAAAATTTAAATTTCTCATCAATAATAAAGTAAATTTTAATAGCTTTCACTTTAACAATAGAAAGTATGTGTTCTGTATTTGCTCTTCTTATACAGCTAAATGAAATCAGTATAGATAAAAACTGAACTAGAAAATCCTGAACTTCAGGATATGATGCTATGCCAACAACTGGAACTCAATTAATATTTGTTGACCAGCTGATTGATTAGTATTAAGTGTCTATATTATGAACAAGCCTTGTGATAGATATTCAAGAGGCTCTCTATGGGACTATGTGAGTCAAATTATGAAATCGACTTGACAGTTTATAAAGCTCACCTAATACCAAATTCACTGATCATTCACTAGTAAGCCAGAGGGTAAGCATCCTTCCTTTACAGAGATCACAGACCAGGGGTTGGCAAATTATGGCCCAATGGCCAAATCCAGCCTGCCACCTGTTTTTGTAATTAGTTTCACTGGAACACAGACACAGTCATTTGTTTATGTATTTTCCATGGGTGCTCATGTGCTACAACAGCCAAGTTGGGTAGTTGCAACAGAGACCATATGGCCTGCAAAGCCCAAGATGCATATTATCTGGCCCTTCATCATAAAACTTTGCTGACTCCTGCTCTGTATGATCAATATAACTCAAAAATGTCCTCTCCAGCCTCCATTAGAACGTGTGCTGTTTCAGTCTTAAACCATGCAAGACTTAAACAATGCAACCACAGCTATCAAACCCCACTGATGTCCTAGTTTACATCTCCGCCTCCACGCATACCTCCATCACTCCATAAATACCAGGTTAATTTACAACAGGCAATCTAGACAGACCAGGCATATTCTGCTATGGCAGACTGCATTACTTAAAGGCCTTACTCATATCTCCCAACCTACCTGCTCTTTTGCAAAGTGACCATTTTACCTCTCTATTAAGAGGTAGAGTCTATTTTCCCTGATCTAATCTGGGCTGCCCTTGGCCAATATAATGCAGCAAAGTGACATTCCAGGACTTCTGAATCTACGTTGGTCTGGGTCTATTAGAACACCCTCTCCAGATACTCCCTCTTGGATCTCAGGAGTTGTGCTATGGAAACCTAAGGCACATGGGAAGTCCTCATGTAGGAAAGTAACTCCCGCTGAGCTGCCTGTGTCACCAACCAGTGGAGTGGGTGACCCATCTTGGATATCCAGGCAGCCATAGCTTCAGATATCTGTGCAAATGAAGTACTATCAAACTAAAGTCATGGAAGTTTCCAAGCAAGAATCACCTGGCTGAGCCACATCGACCCACTGAAAGGTGAAAGATAGGAATCAATTACTGTTCTGAGCCACTAAGTTTTGGGGTGGTTTATTATAAAGCAAGGGAAAACTGGAAGAGCTGCTGAAAGCATTTCACAGGTAAGAGGTTTCTGTTATCTTTCACTTATAAATACCATTAGTGTTTCTACCAGGAGGTCTTATTCTTAGCATGTATGCAGGGGGATTTGACTGAGGCATCTCCTTCATTTCCTAGGAAAAGGGAAAAAAATAGATTGCAAGTATACTGTTAACTGTTTCCTTTGCAAGATTTTCTTATTAATTGGAGGTTTATTTTTAGGAAGGCATGAATGAGTTATTTTGGTGAGCAAAATCCCTATAGCTATGAAGTTCAATAACTCTTCCTTAGATCTTAACAATTTATCTTTACCCATTCTGTGTATTTTGTTACAGGGGTTACACACATTTGCCTTTATAGCTCAGAAAAATTGACCCTGTTGTTGAATAGAGAAACATCTGTATCTAGAAACATTTTCAGTTACTTGGCAACTGCCCACTGAGTACTCAAAGAAATATTAAGGAGGATGCATGTAAATTAAGCTCTGACGATGTAATTGTCAGTTCTACATACTGAGGGAAAAACTCCTCAAAGCACATTAAAAACTATGGAACAGGCATGTTTTGCCTGATTATGCACCAGATAGTAAACATGTACCCATGACACTTACTTAACAGAGCAGGACACAATACGATGCAGTGAGAGTGACAAGACTTAATGCCCCTCTGCAGACTGCAAACTCACACTGCTCCGATTACAATCACAAGTAGACTGAGACAGCCTAAGAAGAACAATACCACCATGCATCACAAAGCATGTGCTTGGCTCTAACTTGGTGGAGAGGTTGAGCAGGTGGCAAGGAAGGATGGGGGAGAGCTGCTGGCAACTCACTCAGGGAAACAAAAGCCCTAAAGTTAACCAGATCCACCCTCTCACAAACCCCTGGGAGTCTCCCCCAAACTCTAGGTGATGAATTCTACCCACATTCCCTCTGTTCCTTGAGAGAGGTCAGAACAAATAAAACTTTCTCCATCTTTCCATTTATGGCAATATTTTAACATTGCTAATAGATTGCCGTGCCTGCCAAATACTTACCTCAGCTCTGTTCATAACATTGGTATCCCCTGCACCCTTACAAAGCATCCTCTGACCTCTCTGAAATCTCTCTCATGCCGCTACTCACACACTGTCCTTTAGCTATCTTGAAGGGCCTTTTCCCTCACCCAGGGTCTTGCCTGAAAGTTACTTCCTCCAAGAAGCATTTCCAGGCACCTTTTCCAGTAACTAGAATGAACCCTTCTCTCCATAGTGATGTTGGACCTGTGCACACTTCAACCCTGTGATATACAAAAAAGTTCCATCTCTCTGACCCTCCTACCCCTATCTACCCACCCAGACTCTAAGCCCCTCAAAGGGCAAGTTTTTGTCTTATAGTCTCTGTATCCCCAGGATCTAGTACAATACTTGGCACAGAGTCCTAAAATGTTTGGGGATCCATTAAGAAATATTTTGAGGGGTGCCTGAGTGGCTCAGTGGGTTAAGCCTCTGCCTTCGGCTCAGGTCATGATCTCAGGGTCCTGGGATCGAGCCCCACATCGGGCTCTCTGCTCCGCGGGGAGCCTGCTTCCTCCTCTCTCTCTGCCTCTCTGCCTACTTGTGATCTCTGTCAAATAAATAAATTAAATATTGTTAAAAAAAAAGAAATATTTTGAAAAATAAAGACTACATGTATGAGAAAGGATATTCAAGGCATTAAGAATGCCTTAGCACAATATATTTCTATTTCTCAACAAAGAATAAATCCTTCTCATTGTGCATCATTCAGGTCATTTTTTGTATACAGGACAAGGACATTGTTATTTGCCTCATAATTGGTCTTGTTATTAGCACAAAGATAATAGAAACAATATTAACCTTGCATCACCCAAATTTTGAAGGGCATATAAATATATTTCAGTGAGATTTGGCAAAGATAATATAAACAAGACAAATTATTACTTTATCCTAATTTTTGATAATTTTATCTCCAAACAATTCTATCTATATAAACTCACAAATCCTTCAAAATACAACCTCATAAGAGGATCATGAGATTTTTTTAAATTTTTTTCAGCACTTTACAAATATTTTTATTCTTTCAAGAGACAAATATCATTAATCCTATTATACATACAAAGCAATAGAGAAATGATGTGCTCACTACCACAGGAGTTAGGATAAATCTGATACAGAATTAGAAACCGTTATGCTTCCTGGAATAAAATGGTTTCAAACAATACTCAATTTTCTCCGTTTTAAGTCTGGAAAACAAGCATAAAACACTATCAGAAGTGAATCTATTATATATTTTATATTGATATTGGTTTCGGGTAAATGTCATTTCTATGGTTTTGTTAATTATTTATTGCTGTGTGACATGGTAAACGACACCCCAGTTTACAGAGCTGAATAGAGAAGCAGCAGCAATAGAGACCCTTCCTGGCCATGTGGCATGCTGCCTGCTCCAGCCAAATGCTGCAGTGGGGCTGCTGTTGGATGCTCCAAACCCCTGACACCTTCTATCACAAGGGAAAATGAAGTTTAAACATTATCACTGATTGGGTATGTGAGGTCTACAAGCTCCGATTAAATGTTTTATAGATAATATTTTTACTGAATCCTCACAGCAGCTCTAATGGTCTCTATTATCATCTCCACTTTTTAAGAAAGAACTGAGGCACAGAGAAATTCAGGGACTTCCCCAAGCCTGGCAGTGAATAAGTGGTGCGTTCTAGATTTAGGATCTGCACTGTTAGCCAGGATGCTCAGTAGCCTCCCTGCATGTTGGAGCTTGTTAGATATTGCTGTGAAGTTAGGACAACGGTTCTTCACTGCAGTTTACTCTGAATCCTCTGCCTCTCTGTTTAGTATATTCGACTCCACTTCAAATCTTGATTTTTGACGGGGGAGTAGCATGGTGACTAAATGGCAGGCTCCCGCAGGGTCCCCCATGTTCCCTGTGACCATCCCCAACCTGGATGCCAGATTCTCATCAGTGGTATTTCTGCCTTGTCTTTATTCCAAGTTTCCCTCAAGTTTATCCTTCATGCTTGCTGCTAAATCTCTCCATGCCTCTACTGATAATCCTCCTTACCACAGCTAGAAACCTTAGCTTGCCTCTCTTCGAATATTTGCTAACAATTCTCAAGTACTTCTTGCTCTGGCTTCCAGGCAACCTAGTAGGTCTAAACCTACTTTCAGAACCACATCACTGGCATCATTAAGATAGCAACTCATGATCCTCAATTACAGAATTCAAATCTTGACCTACATATGCAGTCTACATGAACTACTCTCTAACAACTCTACGGCTGTGGTTATCTATTGTTGTGTAACAAACCATCCAAAAACTGAATGGCTTCCATCAGCAATAATGCATTCTTTGACCAATGAATCTGCAATCTGAGACAGACTTGGCAGAGAAAGTTCATCTCTGCTCCATACAGCATTGGCAGGGGTGGCTCAACAGCAGATAGAAGGGTCTATGTTCAAGATTGCTCTCTCCTGTGACTGGCAAGTTGGTGCTGGCTGCTGGCTGAAAGTTCAGGTGGGGATTGGGACAACAGCCTTTATACCTCTCCTTTTAGATCTGTCCATGTTGTCTGGGCTTGTCCATAGCATGATAGCTGGTCTCCAAGAACAAACATCCCCAGAGAGAGGGCCTGGCAGAAGCACTGTCACATCTTTTGACCTACTAGTATATGGCAGAAACACCACATGAATAATTTTTGTACCGTGCTATTAGTTGAGGCAGTCTCAAAAGTCTGCCTAAGTTCATTCCACCTTTTGATGGGGAATTTCCAAGGTTCTGGAAGAGTAAACAGGACAGGAAATTTAGTTACAACACTTTACCAAGTACAGTCTGCCACATCTACCTTTCCAGACTTGCACATCCCAACACCTCAGCCCCCTTTCCCAACAGAACCACCATTCTCTAGGTCAGCAGTTCTCAACTGGGGGTCATTTCTCTACCCAGAAAACATTTGGTGAAGACTGAAGACATTTTCTATGGTCACAGCTGGTGGCTGAGTGCTATCAGCATCTAGTTCATAGAGGTTCAGAGATGCTGCTAAACATCCTATGGTATACTTGACAACTCCCCACAGCATAAAATTATCCAGCCCAAAGTGTCAATAGTCTCAAGTTGAGAAACCTTGCCAGACTAAATAAGAGCCATTTGATTAATCCTATTTCATCCCAAAATGTACAGTGCTTTTTGTGAATTATCTCCATGTAGAAATTGGTTGAAAGAAGGTTCTTTGTGGCAATGTGTCTGCATATCTGTTGGATGTTCTGAAGATCTGAGATCATATTGTTGTTTCAGTATCCAACCCGTTATATTCAATTACTATGTTGAATCATGGGTATTTTGTTTCAGTCAGGAAAAGATATGAACCAATATTCTAGAATCAATACAGCATAAATAACTACCCAAACACTGGTCATTTACTGTCAGGAGAAAATGAGGCCAAAGCCAAGCAGGGGGCATGAGAAGCACTGCAGTGTTTCCCTCGTAGCTCACCTAACTCTTCCTGGCAGACCCATGTCAAACAGCAAGTCATAGCAAATATCTGGCCTCTGATGAGAATTTCCATGAGCTCATCTTCTTCCTCCTGCTTCCAAACTTGTCCCCACATTGACTTCTCTTTTCCCGTTTAGCCGCACTGGAATTTGTTAACCAAGTTTCAAGCAACGTGTGTTGGGACTGGTGAGGCAATCCCAGATATGATGTCTCTGGCATCTCAGCTACACACATCACGGGCACTTATCTGGGACACTGATCCCTCAGGCCCACCAAGTTCCCAGGTACCCACAACATGTCTTCCTATGCAGGAAGAAAGACTGACCAAGCAGGTAAAAGTTTCTGACCCAGGAGTAGGTGGTTACTTCTTTATCCATACAACTACAAAAACAATGTGCCATAAATGATCAGAGCAGGAGGCAATTCAAAGCCATCTACACTTGATTTGGGATGCACGGTGATGTTATAAAAGAGTTTATATTGTTAATTATGTTGAACCCAATAATTAAATTCCAGTTTCTATCCTAGAGCAAACACTACAGGTAGTGAGACCTGCAAACATGTATAGAAAGTAGAATTGAGAGGAGAGAGAAAATATCTTAATATTTACCCCCAGATAATTCACCAAGTTACTAATAATCATGCTACAAAGGGTTGGCATTTCCTATAAATAAGTAGGTAAATCCTCCAAGAATTTTACAGTCCCTCAAGTCAGAAACCCTTGAGAGCATGCAGAAA
This sequence comes from Enhydra lutris kenyoni, assembly GCF_002288905.1. Classification (NCBI taxonomy): domain Eukaryota; kingdom Metazoa; phylum Chordata; class Mammalia; order Carnivora; family Mustelidae; genus Enhydra; species Enhydra lutris. The sequence continues at coordinate 11,180,990 of NW_019154125.1, forward strand.
GCTCAAACATTTAAAGTGAAACAGTTTGTATAATGCTTAAGAGCTGAATTCTAATACTAGTTCTTTTAGTTACTAACAGTTTGACTTAAGTTTCTGATACTTCAAGCCAGTTTCTTGGGATGATATTTTTAAAGCCCTGTCACTCTAATACCACTAAATTCTGGGCAAATTAAAAAAACAAAAACAAACTTTTTGTTCATTATTTCATTTCCAAGAAAGAAGAGAAATTCCCCACTGTCAAATAATAACAACAAAATATTAATAGTAATAATAATAATAACAATAGTAATGGAGGGGCCATCCACAGAAGTGGTGTGTAGTCAGCACTCTGGTAGGCTGGAGTTTTGCCTGTGGTAAATGTCAACACCCCCAGCCAAGAGATAGGAGGCTGCGGACACACAAGGCTGGGAACTGGACCTGAGACTTTTGAAGTAAGCCAAAGTGTCTACACCACCCTTAGTGAAAGATTGGGCTCCATATAATCATCAATAAAGGTAGTCTTACAGAAACCTGATTTGTCTCCACAAAAGTTCTAGGTGAAAAAAGATTACTAAGGATAATAACAATAATAATAATTCCCCAGATAATTAAAAACATCCTTTCACTTGCATCTGGAAAAAGGTTAAAAGCTAAAGATCTAAAAATACAACCTAATCATCTAGAGAAACAATACAACAAAATAAGTCCAAAGGCGTAGATGACATATACACATATATAAATATACACACATTCCTAATGACTAGGGATAGTTAGAAGTTCCTTTAAAGAACAAAATAAAATTTAAAAAAAAAAGTCTAGTGGCTATCCTACTGGACAACACAGATAGATTATCTCCATCATCTAGAAAATTCTACTGGACAGCAATGATCTAGAGAAAGTCATACAGCCCCTCTCTCTGAGCCTCCATTTCCTCACCTGTCAAATGAGATCATATATGAGATCATCCATGTAAAGTACGGTGCTTGGCAGTGATCCCTCAATGTATTCTCCCCCTTCCATTCCTCAAAGGGGAGGTACTACTTGAGGGCAGGATCCCATTTATTATTTTTGTATCACCAATGCCTTCCTAGCACAATATCCCACTCATAGGAGATGCTCAATAAATATTTGTTGAACTATTAAAAAAAAAAAAAAAGAACAGTACAGACCCTGGAGTCACAGTATTTGGATTCAAATTCCAGATCTCCTATTTGCGACCTGTGTACCTGTGTGACCTTATGTGAGTTTAAAAAAAAAATCTTGTCCTTTAGTTTCATCATCTGTAAATGGAATAATGATATTGTCTACCTCATGGGTTATTGTGAGGATTAAATAAATATATCTAAAACACTTAGACCCTGCATAATAAATGCTATATGAGTTCACTATTAATGTTGCCATTACTGCTTCTATTCCACATTGCATCACAGACCTAGATAGCATCTTAGGACAAGAAAAGTTGTCGTTATTCACATATAATATGGCTGCCTTCACAGATCATTCAAAGACTATGTGAAAAATCATTAGAATTAGAAGTAATTTATTTATTATTATAGAATTGTTATGTTTATTAGAATTTAAAAGAAAGCTTATCATAATGGCTATATACATTAGCTATAGCTAATAAATATAGCTATAAACATTATACACAAGGCATTGATAATTGTTGGACAATTCAATCTAGCAATGTACATTAAGAATATTATCCATGAATAAGTTCAGTCTAACTCAGAAATCCAGTTTCACTATGATAAATTATTTCAACTACATTAATTATAAATATTTTTGTTTATAAGGTGTCAGGTTTAGGAAACATGTCTTAGATAGTTGTGGGAATTCATTAAACACAGAGTTAATGATGGCACATAATTATATTTATTGTTAATCACCTCAAAATGAAATTAAATGAACTCAGTTGATTCCTTCTTTTCCTTTCTACCATTAAATGGTAATAGCATCTTGGTCTACCTTCTTCCCACTGCAGCTATACAGAACGGTGTGAATTACATAAATATGCTTCATGTACTTTCAAAATCATGTTTTTTTCTTCAACACTCTTAACCACAATGTAACACTGCCTCATCATATTAGTCTACTTAACTTCCCAAGGTTCTTTCCACACCATAAAGTAGCTTATTCATACAACCATAAAACTACTAATGTATTTCTAGAATCATATCCTAGGAAATATTAAAGATCACATTCTTCAGAATTTAAAAATGAAATAAAATAAAAGAGGATGATCCACAGACAAATACTGATAGTGACCCATGAACTAAGGTCTGTGATTAACCTGCATTTGTATTATAAAAAAATAAGACATTTTCATGAGACCATAAAAATACACTAAAATCAAATAAATGATAAATTATAAGAAAACATTTAGTAATACTTTATTTAATCAATACACTAAAAAAGTATATCTACCAAACTCGTTGCTAAACACATCTGCTATATAATGCAACTTCATTATATTTAGTATCCCTATGTTGATTACATGGTTAATATTATTAATAGAGGACTTTCAACATTTTGATCCTTATTTAAAATCTTTAGTACAAAACTATTAGCCTAGGGTTGCCTGAGTTCCTGTCAGTTAAGCATCTGCCTTCAGCTCAGCTCATGATCCCAGGGTCCTTGGATTGAGTCCCACATTGGACTCCTTGCTCAGTGGGAAGCCTGCTTTTCCTTCTGCCTGCCACTCCCCTCCTTTTGCACTCGCTCTCTCTCTTCTCTCTCTCTCTCTCTCTCTGATGGATAAATAAATAAAATCTTTAAAAAAAAAAACTATTAGCCTCTATTAGTCATATATACACCATCAAGTCCTGAGGTCAATGGTTAATTTTTCTACTTAGAGTGTCATTTCAAGCTTTATCACTTAGGGGCTTACTGTAAGACATAGAACTCTCGAGGTCCCTTAAAATTACGAAGAGATTCTAGAATAGTAGTAAAATTATATTCATGTTAACAGTCTGACACATGTACAGCTTTTCCCCAATACGTAACTAAAAAACATGTAAAATATGAGTCAAAATATAATTTCTAATATAATAAATAGAAATGCTGGTTATCAGAATGGACATAATGTTTGCATCTCAGTGGTTATCTAACCAATACAAGGCTTTATGAATATAATAATATTAGCATTAACCCTTGCCTAGTTTCAAATTGCCACACAGTACAAACATTTTGGGGGACATAAAGGTTTGTTAACTTGGTATACGTATTAGTAATTTGTGTTTATCCATCTCATTCAAATAAGCTTTAAAATGTAAATACATTAATAATGATTGCAGGTTGATTTGAAGAATATGTAATAGAAAAAGCTAACCTCAAAAGACTTAAAAAGAAAATTGAGAACCAATATGCAAAATTAGTAAAAAAAAAAAAAAAAGGATAATTAATAGTAATCAATCATTTGGAAAATGATTATTTAAACCATATATTTAAATTATTGATGGGAAAAAGCATTTAGGGCTAGAGTTGCTTATATTTGTTTCTTTATAAATCAAGCCATAATATAATGCCCGTTCCTATACTCACTTTAAATATTTTTGATCAATAGTTTAAACTCAATAAGAATATACTAAGAATGTGTAAGGCAGGTAATCTTGAGACAGAAATAGATCATTTCAGATGATTAGAAGATAAAAAGCAGCAAAAACATTTACCATTTTCTTCCTCTTGTATTTTAGGTTGATGATTTATTTGCATTTCTGCAAAAACAAAAGTGAAGTGAGTTAATAATAGATCTGTCTGATGACAGGGAGAAAAAGAAGTGTGAGTCAACTCTTTAATGGTAGCATGGGGCACTTGGGTGGCTCAGATGGTTAAGTGTTTGCCTTCGGCTCAGGTCATGACCTCAGGACCCTGGGATTGAGCTGCATCAGTCTTCCTGCTCACTGTGAGCTCCCTACTCAGCAGGGAGTCTGTATCTCCCTCTGCTCCTCCCCCCTCACACTTGTACTCTCTCTCTCTCTCAAATAAATAAATAAGATATTTTTTTTAAAGATTTTATTCATTAATTTGACAGAAAGAGAGATCACAAGTAGGCAGACAGGCGGGCAGAGAGAGAGAGGAAGAAGCAGGCTCCCTGCGGAGCAGAAAGCCCGACGTGGGGCTCAATCCCAGGACCCTGGGACCATGACCTGAGCCAAAGGCAGAGGCTTAACCCACTGAGCCACCCAAGCACCCCATAAATAAGATATATTTTTAAAAATCTTTAATGGTTGCCAATCCTTAGGCTTATTTTTTAATCTACAGTAGGGCATATGATGCTGCCAAGACACATCTTTACATGTGGTTTTATTTTCACTGTGAGGAATAATGATAAATCTGATGCAAAGGGTAAACTATCAAAAGGAACATTCTGGGGACAACGGGGGAATGTTCCATGATACCCAGTTGTATCGAAACCATCTTGTAATATTCCACTGTGTGTGTGGGTATGTATGTATATATATACATACCACATCTTCTTTATCTATTCATCAGTTAATGGACTCTTGGCTCTTGGGCTGTTTCCATAAAGAGAGAGAGAGACAAACCAAGACCATAGACTCTTGACCACAGAGAACAAACTGATGGTTACCAGAGAGGTGGCGGCTAGGGGTGATGGGTTAAGTAGATGGGGGTTATCAAGTGATGGGGGTTATCAAGTGATGGGGATTAAGGAGTACACTTGCTATGATGAGCAAGGACTGATGTATGGAAGTGTTGAATCACTATACTGTACACCTGAAACTAATATTACACTGCATGTTAATTAAATGGAACTTAAATAAAACCTTTAAAAAATCATCTTGTATTTTCTGAAGATTTCATTAGTCCTCACCTTCAAGATAAAGTTCAATTTCTGAATGAATTATGCCCTGAGACATAAAGGGAAGCCATCTGAAGAAAAGAAAGAAAAAAGAGAGAAGAAAAAAGAAGAGAAAATTAATTTTTGTTTTTCTCAATTTTTACAATAAGCTCAATTCTGCACTAATTTTGAACATTAAAAGGTAACTATAAAAATAGCTTTTTATAAAGTCAAGTAATGCAATCTACTGTGAACTCATGATTGTGGTAGGAATATCATAACTGTGGCTTGAAGAATAAAACACATAAGCTATTAAACCTGCTAACAATCTACCTCTCCAGGTTTATCAGTCTTCAGTCACTAACATTCATAAATGCACCTAGGCCTCCAGCAAAGCACTGCCCTACCAAACTGTAATGAAGGCAAGGGTTGGCCTAAGACTTTGAGCCTAATACCCCGGCTGGGCTAGAAAGTGTCGCCCACCCACTGGCACAGAAAAAGAATTTCCCTCATTTTAATACATCCTCTACAGAGGTCTTCATCTTGCTTTCACATGACTTCCTTTAATATCTCTTCTTCAGTGTCTCCAAAAATAGTGGTACTACCTTAAAACTTGATGAAAATATTACCACTTTGGAAAATGTGCTAATGCTAAGTAATAGCTCATCCTGGAAGTTTCCTTCTAAATCAGCCAAACTTCTGTGTTAGAAGCTCCATGTTATAGAAAAAGCCAACGCTGAACTCAGAAAACCAATGTTATCACTTTCAGCTCTGGGATATTACCCACTTGAAGCTTCATTTTCTTGACTAAATTATCTCCTCACAGAGCTGCTGTGTAGTTGAAATGAATAGTCACGTGGTACATAAATGTTACTATTATATCACAATAACCACAGTTATTGTTATCCCACATTTAAACACACTTCTATTCCTTCCTTCCATCCATCCATCCATCCATTCAATAAGCATTTAGAAAATGCCTTCTGTGTTCCAGGCCCTTTGCTAAGTGCTAGGGATACAGGAAGACCAGTAGAGAGAGGAGGAGCTGAAGGAGCTTTCAGTATAAAATGAGGAACTAGATTTGTAAAGGTATAAATGTAGAGTTGTAGGTGATGCAAGAAATATTTACAGATACTGTAGGAACAGAAAAAGAGACTGACCAACTTTGAATGGCAAGAATGAGGAAGGACAAAGGAATAAGGAACAAACAAATGTCAACAAAGAGGTGATATTTGATCCAAAGTTTGGACAGTAGGTATAGAGATGTCTGACGGGCAAACGAGAGATTGGGAAGGGCATCACAGGGACAAAAAATAGCATTGACAAGGGTACAGAGATGATGTTTCACATGGCTGAAGCACAGGAGCCTGCTGGGAAAGACTTGGGGGTGGCGGGTGGGGGGCCGTGTGAAGGACATTGAAGGGTAGGTCACTGGATCTGAGAACGTCAGGTGACTCAGAGGTGGAGATATGGGACTTACCCCACCACAATGGCCTTGAACTCACCAGGTGATGTTAACAGATGAGGTATAAAGGTGAACTATGTCAGCTCATGCTGTTCTACTCAGCTCTCAGGACAGTTCATCTCTCCATTTTTCAAAAGCTTTGAGAGATCCCCTTTCCTTCTAACCACTTCCACCCATGCTTTGCTAGTGTGCCTTAGAGAGGTAGGCCTTGAACAGTAAGGTTTGTACCAGAGGACCTGCCTTTTGTCGTAACTGACTGGGACAGATACCTGATCCATTCTTGGTCAATCAGTCTTAATATCTTTACATAAGAGATATAGAAACTGTGATCAGATGGCACTGCTCATGGAGACTTCACAGTACTTCTATTGTTAAGACCAGGTGGTATCTTGGAGCGCAAAGCTAGCTACAAGCCAAAGATATGGGAGAGAAAAGCCTGGTACAAAGAGAAGAAGCTGGTGTACAACATGATGAATAGAGAGTTTCAATAAAGAGACACCTTCAAAATCCAAAAGGAGTGACTGGCTCTTAATGACTCTCTAGTTTATAGTGTCTAGCTTTATTTCTTAAAGCTGGGTTCTAAAAGAGTCACCTTCAAAGTCACCCTTTTAACATTAACCTTGGTGAACTCCTCATCCTTGCAATCAAACCAGAATTCATTGAATGGTCAATTGAAATTTTAAAAATCATACTCTCATCTTGTCTTTTGTTTAGTCCATTTATGGAAGGTCCCTTCTATGGTTTCTCTTTTTTTAGAAGACACTGGACTAATACAGGGTTGTGGCCCTGAAAGCCACTGAGACTTCTGAGAACTGGATACCTACTATAAATAACTCCCTCTATATTGCTCCAGGTACAGAATTCTTATGTGAAATCATCAAGACAAGTTGATAAACTCTCAATTCCAGAATGGCCATAATTTCTATGAAATTTTTTGAAAATAGTTTTATTGTGCCATTAGATATTTATTCATGAACCATTTCTAATTAATAGAACAGGATAGATCTCAGTTGCTATAGATGATAGTTATTTGTAGCATACAGATATTTTTTGCTGTATATATGCCTCTACTTCCCTGCCTAAGTCTGTGTCCACACCCTTCCTTTAATTTCTATCCCAGAATGAGCTGCAAAAGAAAGTGAATCAGCCAACACTAGTTATTGAGGATTGAGAACCATGGTTTTGCATGAGAACATGAAAATTCCCCCAGATCCAGTGAACAGATGAAAAGTATTAGAGCAGTATCGCTTGAGAGAAGCATGGTGTTATTAAAGAAATAGAATAAAAACTAAGCAGGAGGAACCTGCTCGCCCAAGATCACTGTACACATTATGCAGCCACCAGCAGAAACATGTTCAAATCATCAAGGGGTTCCCTTTCATTGAGCTAACTAGGAAATACAAACACAGAAACAAAATAAATTTGCTCTTGTCTTTTAAGGTTAAAGTAGACAATCACAGAATGTGCTTGAATGACCTTGCCCTCGAATATATAGGCTGCTTTTGGTGGGGAAGGGGCCTAAAAAGGTGATTTAGGTTAGATGTCATCTGAGATACATTTTAGATAAGGTATCCATTCATTCACATTAAAAATGGCAGAAGAAATACTAAATGCTCGAATGAAGTTCTATGTCTCCACCCCCACCCCCAAAAATGAGCAACACTCTTCCCTGTGCCTCATTCTGTCAGTTTCCCACCATCACCACTTGTCACTTCCATACTGAGGAATGGCTCAAACTGACAAAAAGAGCCCAGAAATCTGCAGCAGCACAAATACATGCTCAGAATAGCAAGAAATGATTAATAGTGGCCTCTTTTAGGGAAAAAAAAAAATCAGTAAAGTTAGATGATTGCTCACTGTCTCATGATAATTTTTATTATTTTCTCCCTATAAAAGTAGTATTTTACATTTCTGTATTTTATCAAAATTGCAAGATCCTTTCTTATCTATATTATTCATCATTCCCCCCTTATTTCCAGGAAAAGGAAAATAAAACCATTTTATATAAGCTGAATTATTTTCAAAATGAAGAAATGCATGAACAATTTTTACCAACACCCCTGAGCATGTTATAGAGGGACCTCATGTAAAGATGAGGTGACCTTTAAGGTTTCTCCCATTGCTCTTTATTAGTCTTTCCTCCTGCCCTTCCTCTCCCGTTCCCTTGCTGCCACTTCTGCTTTCCTTCCTTCACTCCTTCTTTAAGTATTGGCCAAGTCTATACTTGGAACAAGAAACCATGGTGGATGATAAAAACAAATGTATGAGACCCTACTCTTAAAAAGCTTATCACCTAGTTAGTACATGAGAAAAACACGTTCATGAACAATGACAGTGGATGACATGGTGTGGTGAGTAGTGCATAGAGGTCTAGGTAAAGCACTAGAGAGTTTTAAAGAGAGTAAAGATAACTCACTTCTAGTTGGGCAAGCAGAGAAACCTTCATGGCATGGATAGCATCTTATCCTGGGCCTTGGAGGCTAAGTATTTCACTAAAGAGAAGAAAGAATAAAAGGCTAAGACATGTGAGGTAAGACAGTATTAATGCTCCTGGAGAAAGTCTAGGGAAGGGAGCAAAATATATCTTATTAGGGAGAATTGGAAGAGAAGCCTAAAAGATTGATGGGGAGATAGGAAGGATCAACTCATTTTATACGTAGCATTACAAACCTATACCCTACACACAGCTGGCCTGGGTGGAACACTTACATGTCCATTATGGTAATGCAAAAGAAGATTGCTATTTCCACTGGGCTGCCCTGGTTCCTTTCCTGACCCTCTTCATAAATTAAGTCCTGCTCTGTTATATGACTTAGTTTATGATTTATTCACAAATTTGCCAAATTTAGCACAAACTTCCTGAGCACCTACAACATTTTCCTATCAGTTTGTCCTGTGGACACTGATGATCTTGGTTTCCACCTTCTAAGGATGTGGACTTTCATAGGTGATCTCCTTGGAATAAACACCAGAGCTAGCATAAAGCAGTTAAGTAAGTAAAATGCTTTGTGAATAAGAACAATGGAATGGTAGAGAGGTGATCATTAGCCTTGCTTTGGTTAAGAATCTCTTGCCATCAGATGCAGCCCTGCCAGCGCCTAAAGCCACAGAGAGGAAACCAAGGAAACGCACCCCTCACTGCCAGTGAAGGCAGTAAAGCCCTTGCTATGGCTTATCAGCCAGTAACTTCAGTTTTTCAAGACTGAGATATCCTGAGGCAAATAAACCATTTATTGGCATAAAAACCACTGGAATATTGGACTTTCTTTTCAACCTGTGCTCATTCTAATAATGAGCTCTTTGGTATTGTATTCATACTTCAAATTAATATTTTTTAAGATTTTATTTATTTCTTTGACAGACAGAGATCACAAGTAGGCAGAGAGGCAGACAGACTGAGCAGAGAGCCCAATGCAGGGCTCAATCCCAGGACCCCGAGACCATGACCTGAGATGAAGGCAGACGCTTAACCCACTAAGACACCAAGGCACCCCAATACTTCAAATGCTTCAAATTAATATTAAGTGATAATTTTGTTTATATGTTTCTTAGTGAGACTAAGACATCTTTAAACCTTTTAGATTCCATGTTCTGATTCCAAATCCTTCATTTAATGTGATCTCCCTTAGTGCTTATGGTGTCTTCATTAATATATACCCTTCTGTTCAGCTGAATACACATGTAATTTTAAGCTATTGTATTCTGGGATGCAGGGCGGGTAGGGGGTAAAAGTAGAAATATAAGACATCAACCTGACCTTGAGGAACATCTTGTGAGAGCTGGGAAAAGTCAGAAAGACATACATAAATACAATAACAGATAATAAGTGCTGAGTTAACATTATGTGCTTTGGTAAAGCTAGGAAGGGACTGTTGGCCCAACCGGAAGGTTTAGGAACACCTCCCTAGCAGAGGGGACACAGCCTCTTGTTAATTCACCAGTCAGCAGAGTGAAAGCCCACCAGACTCCTGGCACTGGGAGAGGATCAGGAGTTGGGCGAGCTCCCAACAGGACAGCACCAGTGGAAAGGAACACTGAGGACTAACCAGAAGCAGAGAAGAGCAAAGTTTACCTCAGGTTGTGTAAGGCTGGCTTCAGCTGCCAAGGGTGCTATCTCAAGGGTGTGAGTGAGGAAGGCCTCTTACCTGCTCTGCTCAGACACCTGCCTCACGTGCCTATGGGGCTCACAATTTTTTTAATGGAGCATCAGACCCTCTTTTCAACAATTAGGAACATGTTGAGGATTATGAAATGGTGAGCGTGGACCTCCACTGGAGGTGGTATTCCACGTATAAAAAGTACCCAGGATTTGCTGATAGTCTATTCTATCCAAAGTGGAGACTTTTAAAAGTCTTTGTTCTTCCACTTTTATACAAAAGAAATGATCTCAACCTGTCTCAAAAAAAAAAAAAAAAAAAAGTATAGTATATTGAATAGAAATGAGGCTGGAATAGTTTAAAAGTATTAGTTGCAATACCAGCTCTAAGGAACACTGTGCAGCATCTTGTCCTTCTTCCTTAGGATAATATGCCTCAGGGTCACTCTACCTATCTGACCACAATTTGGTTCAGGGAGGACAAAGCAGGTCATGCTGTTCTGCCTTGACAAGTCGAGTTAGATAGTTTTTTAAAACATCATTTATTTGTATTTAACTTCTCAATATTTCATCCATAAATCACCTTCTATTTAGAAGTGCCTTTAGGTGGATCTTTATTTCAAATAAGCTGCTCCCACAGGCTAATGCCAATTTCAGTTCCCAAACCAGTCAGGAGTAATGGAAGGCAACATTGAGAGGTTCTTGGCCCTCCTTGTCCTCAGACTGAGGAACTTTGCTATTAACTATCTGTGAATCTAGACCCTCCTGGGTCAAGTGGGTTAACAAATATATTCATAAACGACATTGTGTCCTTTAAAAGGTAGGTACTCAGTGATTTCCTTATTAAAAGTCTACACACACATATACACACATGTGTACACAACATGCACAAGTTTGGTAACATACAGAAAAGTCTAGAAATCTCTAATTTAATGCCAATAAACCTTGCAGGACCTTGTGAGATCCTCTCAAATAGTACTGAATTAAGCAGTATCCCCCCCCCAAATATTCATGTTCACACAGAATCTCAGAATGTGACCTTCTTTAGAAAAGAGGCTCTTTGCAGATGTAAAGTGGGGTGAGCCTAGTCTAAGGACTAGTGTTGATATAAGAAGAGACACAGACACATGCATGAAGGAAAAGCACAACCACAGGACAGCAGAGGCAGACTCTGGAGTGATGCAGCTGCACCCTGAAGCACACCAAAGACTGCAGGCAACCATCCAACCACCACACGTGCTAGACGATACAGGGCAACATCATTCCCCAGAGACTTGAGAAGGAGCACGACCTTGCTGATACCCAAGTTTCAGACTTCTGGCCTCCAGAACTAGGAAAGAATAAATTTCTCTTGTTTTAAGCCACCAAGCTCATGGTGATTTGTTATGGCAGTTGTAGGAAGCTAATGAAAACAGTAAAAAGAATATTTACTTCAATTCATAGTGGAATGCTTGCCTGCTTTAAGGACAAATTTTGCTTGCTCTGAACCTCGAGTAGCCAAACTTTATGTGTAAATGGTAGAAATTCAGTGGTGTGTATTCCATCTATATTAAACGTACAAAGAGCAGAAAAATAAAATCTTCAGGTATAGAAATAAAATATAACCATAAGGATGTGGGTGTTGAATTGAAGAGGAGAAAAGAAAAAAAGAAAAGGCGATGTGAATCCTCACAGGAAGCATCTGTGGTGCACAAAAGCATCCTCTTCCTGTAGCGGTGCTTTATATTTCACTTTTTCCTGCTTAACTTATAAAAGGAATGAACACTTGGTGGTCTTTCTCTCTGTCCTAATTCAGCTGCACTGTAAATTCCTGCCCCATAAGGAAGCACCAAGGAGCATACTGAGGTTTTCTTTCCTTTTCCCCTGTGATGTATATACTTGAGGATTTCTGCTGCCTACACCCCAGAACTCATTAGCTGTCATGAATGCACCCAGCACCCCACCTTGGCCAGCTCCCCGTCAGGTCTGAGAAGAGGATAGGCAGTACAGAAGGAGGTCCGTTCGGCTCCTGTGTGCAGCATGGTTCTCCTTTCCTATCAGAGTGGCCATCCAGACTCAACACCCGCCTTACTTACAATAAGTTGTCCTTGACCTTTCTCATGCAGAGAGAAGGCGCTGATAGCATAGAAGCAACCAGGGACAGCTTCTAAGTGGTCTTCTGTTGTAAAGAGGAACCTGCTGTGTCCAAGTTCTATTCCTGGGGCCACTACTCTTCTGCTTCTTTAAGATTACGAAGGCAGGATCTGCCTTATCTCTTTAATGCCACAGATAGGAAGGAATGATTTTTGCAACTTATTTTCCTCATCAGGGTATTGTGTGAATGAGCATTGCTTCCCTTCTCTTCAGGACCTATTACTATATGCAGATCATCAAATATTAACATTCGCTATGTCAGGACACTGCATATCTGTTATATTACTTCTGGTCACTTAAATGCATTTTGTAATTAAAATGTTTCACTCTCAGTCCATTGAAACTAAAGTAAGCCATCACTTAATGTTTCTTCTTTCCAGACAAGGCCACAATGGCTTAGTGCGGACATGAACAAAGGTAGTGCAGGGAGTGGTGGTGGAGGCAGTGGGGGTAATGGTGACTGGGGGTTGGGCAGCGCCAGTGTTAATGGTAGGTACATGTCGGTGTGAACAGGGTAATGAATAAAGCTAAAGAATCCCAAGAAGATTTCACATTTTAAAAAATCAGCCATATTAATGTGACAAAATATATCAGAACCTAAGAACTTATGAAGAAAACCCTTGATGAATCACTTCTTAGCTCTTCCCCTCAGCCCCAAACTGTGCTGTGGGTGGGAGAGGCTGGGAGGGGAAGCCCAGTCCTCTTTAGCAAGACTCGTCCCTTAGCTAATGGGGGTTCTGTGTTATACTCAGTTCAGAGAAAGCACTGGGAGAAGGAAAAGTATTTCCAGTTGGGCCAGTTAAGTCATGCTAGCAGCAGAATTTGAATGGGAACTTAAAGGAAAAACAGTAGAGTAAGGAAGGGCATTCTTGATTGAAGATTAGCACACTCCAAGGGACAGAAGCAAAGGGAACAGAACTTGTTCTGGCAATAATAGATGGTCTAATTTCACTAAGACCTTGTGAGAGGACAATTAAAAAACAAATGGGAAGGGGGTAATGGAGTCAAGGACTTCAATGGAAAGATCATAGATTATTTTTGGTTTATGGTGTGCAATAGAGATTAATGAAGATTTTTGAACAGGGAAATGAAGCAATTAAAATACTGCCTTAGGAACAAGGGAACACTATTTTCCCCACATGTTTTTCTTGAAAATTTTTAGGACAAAACTATACAACAAAATACTACTAAAGAATTTATTCTTCCAAAAGAGTAAAAGAAAAATGAAAGAAAAGATAAGGTAAAATCATAATGATGTTTACAAATGTCAAGAGGCCAATTAGCTAGACACTGGCCCTCTTAGCACAGAGTCAAATTAGCTAGAAAGTAGTGAGCACGAACTGAAGGAGAAATTGAGAAAGTCCAGAGACTACCACAGTAATCCAGTTGAGAACAGAACTGGAATAGAGGAGGTGAGAACAGGAAAGAAGGGATGAGTTAAACAGGTGCTCTGTAAAGGAATTGACTCAATTTAAGGGCTAAAACTGTAGAAAAGAGGGAAGAGCCCACTGCTGTTGCCACTGCTCCTTCTAGTCACTGTCACAGCCCAGTCATCTCTGACCGGTAGTTTTTAGTGCCATGCCTTTAGGATTTTTAGTTGAATTGACTCATTATGTTCAAACCTCTACTTTTTGTTTAGTAATTAAAGTTGTAATTGTTTTGACGTCTCCAAATCTGTATGCCTACATTTTCCAGTGCCATTTTCGTCTTTTTTTTTTTTTTTTTCCTCATTTCCTGTTCATTATCTGTTTGGAAAGAAGGCTGAAGGGCCCCAACATTGAGGATTCAAAATTTCAAAATACAGCCCCAAGTTTCCTACTCCATGTCTACAATAGGTCGCGTTTTTGTGTGGAACCCTGTTCTAATTCAATCCCATTCTTGGATCTGGATCCCATCCTTTTCCCTGGGGTGAGAACCAAGCAACGATAAGCATCACTGCCAAGCTGGCTGAAGCTGGGACCTTCCTGAGAGGAGTTTCAGCAAGTTTCTAGAGAGCAAGGCTTAAACCTGGAGGCAATAGGGCCAAGTCAGAAATGGTTCCCAAAGGATGGGGAATGGGAGGATAAGACTGATGGTGTTTAAGAGTACAAACCTGCAAGGAGTAGTAAATAGACCATAGAGATCTAATGCACAGTGTAATGAATATAGACCATATTTTATTATAATTATATAGCATAAATGTTGCTATGAAGGTAATCATATTATAAGATATGATTGTATCTAAATAACACTTTGTATACCTTAAATTTTGTACATTGTTGTACGTTATGGAGCTCGGGGAAAGTCCAAGTTATCTAGATTTTAACCTTTGTCTTTCTTCAGTTCTATTCTGAGATTTCTTGCTAAAATTCTTCTTGCTTAATTCCCTTATAAAATGTTATAAGTGTTATAATTTTAACTATAATTTTAAGTAATATAAAGAAACCAACATTTAAACAAATACTCCCATGACTGATGTAAAATTGTCCAGTATTAAACATCTGATCCTAGGGGCACCGGGTGGCTCAGTGGGTTAAGCCTCTGTCTTCGGCTCAGGTCACAATCTCAGGGTCTGGGATTGAGCCCCACATCGGGCTCTCTGCTCAGCAGGGAGGCTGCTTCCCCCTCTCTCTCTGCCTGCTTCTCTGCCTGCTTGTGAACTCCCTCTCTGTCAAATAAATAAATAAAATTTTTTTAAAAAATCTGATCCTGTTGTGATATATAGCACATTAAAATAGTAAGAAATTATAAATTTCCTTTACAATGCTTAGCAATAGATTATCTATTCAAGCAATCAATGAGTGGAGCTGATGTGGAATACTTAGTAAATGACAAAAAAAAACACCACATGTATCTAAAAAACACACACACTCACACACACACAGCATTATCCATGTTGCAACACACTCTGAAGTACTGCAGGGGCCAGCACTACCTTTCACAGGTGAAGACAGTCTCCGATGCAGTCTCAAGTTCTCTGACCACGACCTTCTCACAGTACCAATACTGGGATTCCTCACTGGCCTCGCAGTGCAACAGCACCTTCTGCAGTTTTCCAAGTGACACTGTTTCCACTTGAAATGTATCAGTCTGGTGCAGGAGACAAACCCCACAGAAGTAATAGGAGTCCAGCACATGACAAATGCAGGCAATAATAATACCCCAAGACTGCCAGAAGCAGCCCAATACTTTAAAAGAGATAATGTTACTACCATTAGCATCAAAAGGAATAAGAAGGAAAGAAAGAAAAATAAGCAAATTACTTTTACCTATTCAAAATACATTTCTGTGCTTTTTTCTCTTGCAGTTTTATTTTCTCCATTTATAACAGTATCCAGTGGAAAAAATAAACCCTAATACAAAGGCTTCTGGTTTGCGGCTTTTCTCTTACACAGATTCCTGCTCCTGTGACAAAGTTTAGTAGGTGGACAGGTTGAAAACCATGAGCCCTGATACGCAAAATATTTAGTTTCCATGGATATTTGGAGGCACGTAGGAACAAAATTTTCCTTCCTCTTCCCTTCCCTCTTTTTTTCCTTTCTTCCCTTTCTCCCTCCCTCCTTTCTTCCTTTCCTCTATGCTTCAACAAACCCTCCCCTATACTTCTCTCTGTAAATAATATGTAAAGCACATTCTTGGGTTTGTTGTGAAAGAGGATCCTGGAATCTTCATTCCTAAATAGAGTTGCTTTGTCACGTCAAAAAGTCACCAACATTTCTAGAGAGATGTAGAATCTAAAGTAAATGCTATCCTGGTTGGAATAAAAAGAATTCCTTCACACATCACTTCCCCATAGACTGTTGTTGAGAATAACTTCCTAAAGTTACCTAAGGAAAGGGTCATGAATTTAATTAAGTCTGCAATGTTCCCAGAAATGACTGTTGATTATTAGCTACCGTTACCCTACTTTGTGGTAAAAATGCAAGCCTAGTGTATATGGGAGACATTGTCTTAACATCTGCCTACATCATTACCGGGTTAAATTTCAATTCTGTATATGAAGATGTACTACCTGGATGTTAACTCTTGATTCCCTATTGTTCATGTAAATTTTTAAACTAAACTCAAAACATTACTAGTCCAGTGGTATTTCTGCAAACAAGATGATGATTGTACATGTTCTCAGGTGTGCCTGAATTCCCAGTGTGCCTCTACAATGCACAATTTCACAATACACATCACCAGTTGTTGCAGATGTGCTTAATGTCCCACCCCCTGTCTTCTAGGTCCCTTTCTGCGTTCACCTGCTGCTTTGGTAGACAATTTAGGCATGCTGACAGCTTTCTTTCTCAACCCTCTAGGTCTCACTTACTCTTTGCCTGAGGGTTTCCCTCTTGTGGGAGAGTTTTGAGGGATGTTCTGCAGGGTTTCTCAAGGTTCCCAGCAAGAAGGAGTTCCAGCTCCTTAATGTCCCTATATGGCTTTTCTCCCTTTCCTGCCTCATTTTCCCTACTCCTTCACTCCAAAGATAGTTGCTGGGATCACCTCCCAAATAAATTACTGTAACCCAGTCTTTGTCTAATTGTCTGCTTTGAAGCAAATCCAAACTATGATACCTCAACGTCCAGAAAGATTGTCTAAATCAACTTCCTGTTTACTTCTTGTTTCTTCAAGTAACTTTAGTTTTGAAGATAGAATTAAATTAGGTCTATCACATATGTCGCTGCATTTTGATTGCCAACTGGACACTGTAGAGGAATATGACAATAACCAGCCCAATCAGGGGCTGAGGGTGTGAGCTGTGGCTGGTGTGAAATCATTCTGGTAATAAACTAAAAGGTTGTTGTCACAGTTTCTCAACTGTAAAACTCTTGAAATCATTTGGCATTCCCATTATATTCCATGCATTCAGGGAAAAATAGAAAAATGTGAAATGAGCCAGGGAAGAAAAATACTTTTATATCTCTGATTCTGAACCTCAAAACATACCAGTAAACCCATATTTTTACTTATCTATACATTGATTACAATTATACCTCCTGCCCAATTTTAATTTCATCTGTAAGGCACCCTCTCCATTCTCTGGTAAATGTTACATACAGTAATGAACTGAAGATTAACAGTGAAAATGATTTGTGAAATCTTTTATTATTTTTTAAAAGACTTTATTTGAGAGTGAGCATACAGGTAGGGAGAGGGGAAGAGAGAGAAGAAGAAGCAGACTCCCCACTGAGCAGGGAGCTGAATGGGGCTGGATCCCAGGACCCTGGGATCATGACCTGAGCTGAAGGCAGATGCTTAACCAGCTGAGCCACCCAGGTGCCCCCCAAACCCACTGCAATTTTAGTATATTTACATTATTAAATAACAAGTACTTATAAAGTGGTTGCCTGCACTGTGTTTGGGGTTGAGGAATTCTAAGATAATGGTGAAGTGCTTGCCCTTCTAAGATAATGGTGAAGAGCTTAAATCTCAGTGAGAGGATGGACTCTTGATATTTGAAGAATGTATAGTGTCAAAAGAGGCACTAACAAACTGTGTGAGACTCAAGAGGGAGAGTTTATACTGTTAGAGTAAGGTGGAGAAAAAGTAGTAATGGGTTCAGGGGCTAAGATTAAAATCCTATAATCTTACAGATATAAGAGACTTTAGACATTAATCCATTGGCTTTAAAACTTAAATGTCGGTGAGCTCCTCAAACAAAATTGTGAGGAAGCCTAAGAGGTGAAACAGAAGAATTTATTTTAGTGTGTGTTGCGGGGGGGGGGTTCAGTAGCACGTATGCAGATCACAGTTGAAACCTTTCCTGCCCCCATACTCTTAGTAGATTATGTCCTTTACTGAGAAAATCAAAACCACCTAACAAATCTTAACATGAAACCTCACATGATGCTGCATACCAATAGACCAACTAGCAGACAAGCAGGAGAGATGAAGCCCCCATCATCATATATATCACAAAATGGCAAGGCAAAAGAATCTGGGACTGAAGGAAAGCTATGAGGATTCCTTGGGGAGAACATCTCTGATCACTGGGTATAATAATAGTACTAAGATCATGACATCTAAAACTTTGTTCTACTCAAAATTAATTCACGTGTGATGGCAAAAATTAGGCACAGTTTTGCTTATTCCCTCATCCAAAGCAGATTCAGCTTTCTTCATTCTGTTGAAAGCATCTATGTAACTTTCAGTGACAAGACAAGCTTAGGTGATCTCTAAGATCTCTGTTTCAAAATAATTCACGAAGTAAAAAAAAAAAAAAAAAAGCTTGAGAAGAAGCACTCTCAAACTGGTTTGAGAGCTTTCTTTCTGAAAAATATATGCTAGGGTTACATAATTCCTATTTTTAGTTACAGACCCCAAATAGTACTTTCTTTCTATACACAACAAAATAACATTAAAAATTAACTGGGTTGATCATGTATTTATATATTTCACTGCCACTCCTCAAACATCTAACATATAGGAAGACTCAGGGTTATATATACACAGACAAAAGGGAATAGTGAAGGGCTTAAGGTGTGACAATAATTTAGTTGATTCCATTCAAGATGTTTTAAAGAAAGTCTATTGTGTTCCTATGTGAAATGTACTATAATGGCCCTTCTATGACCTGATCTTTTAGAATAATACTTCGTACTTTTCAGTTCTAACAGGGCATGTTTATATATATTTTCCCTGATATCATCTCATTTTTTTCTTATAGTATCACGAAATTTTAATGTAATTTTCTTTGTTCTATTATTCACTGTTAGTCTACTGCATCCCATTTTTCCTTCAAGAAATTCTAAAACAAAGGATATTAGCAAGTCAGGAAACGTTGTGTTAAAGATGTTCTAGAATGAAAACTTGAAGGGTGTCAAGCACCTTTCAGTTTTCAATTAGAAGTGTCCACCTTCAGGGAGATTGCTAAACACATGGGAAATTTATCTGTGTGGACTCACCTGTCCTCTTTGAAATTTTACTGGCATATTAGATTTGTCCAGCAGTCTAAGACCGGAGTCTCCCCTCTCTCCACAGAGACACAGGGAAACTTCAGACTCTGTTTCGGCTTGCTTCAGTTGCCCGGTATGGACATCAACATAGTATCTCACTACTGGAAAAAAAAAAGGGGAAAAAAAAAAAAGAAAATTCATTACCTGGGAATTCATACAAACCGAACCCAGATCCATGGGTTAAGCTATAGAAAAAGCAGTTTATGAGAATTCCTCTTATCTGGACTTTCTGTAACCAGATTTGAGAGATTTTAAATTTTTTTCAATTATTAACTTTAATTATGAATGGGCATTTTTATACCTAGAAGATCTGTAGCTTTTTCAAAAAGAGAAATAAAAGAATTTTTTTAAAAGATTTTATTTATTTGACAGAGATCACAAGTAGACAGAGAGGCAGGCAGAGAGAGAGGGAGAAGCAGGCTCCCTGCTGAGCAGAGAGCCCAATGTGGGGCTCGATCCCAGGACCCTGGGATCATGACCTGAGCTGAAGGCAAAGGCTTTAACTCACTGAGCCACCCAGGCACCCCAAGACTTTTTTAAAAGGCTGTTCTTAGGGTGCCTGGGTGGCTCAGTTGGCTAAGGGTCCAACTCTTGATTTCAGCTCAGAATGTGATCTCAAGGTAGTGAGAGGGAGCAACACATCAGTTTCCATACTCAGCATGGAGTCTGCTTAAGACTCTCTTTCTCTGCCCCTCCCCACCCTGCTCTTTCTCTCTGTCTCTCAAATAAATAAATAAATCTTAAAAAAAAAAAAAAGCCTGTTCTATGTATGACATGCTTAGTATTTTAGTGGCAAGGGTGGCAATATTATTGTACATGATGCTTTAAGTTTAAACTAAGGTAAGTGTGAATGAGAAAATGCATCAAAAGTGAGGTGATGGCTTGAGGTGGTCACTGACCCAGACAGAGCCAGATGAGGTCCAGACCTGACATTATGTCTCTCTCATAGCCTTAGCCCCTGAAACTGTAGTTGAACCATAAGAACCTCTGAGATCACATTTAATCCCAGCTCCACCAGTGACCCATGCTGTCTAACAGAAAAAGTCATTTCTCAAGGGTAAACAACCCTCTTAGAAGTAGAAAAAATAGGGGCGCCTGAGTGTCTCAGTCAGTTAAGCATCTGCCTTTGGCTCAAGTCATGATCCTGGGGTCCTGAGATGAGAGGTTGAGCTCCAAGTCCAGCTCTCTGCTCAGTGAAGAATCTGCTTCTCCCTCTACCCCTCTCCTTTCCCCCTTGTGTGCACATGTGATCTCTCTTTCTAATAAATAAATAAAATCATTTTTTAAAATTAATAAATAATAAAAAAGTAGAAAAATGCTCTGTAACTAAGTAGTTCAGAAGTAAATTTAAGCAACTATAAAACAATTTGTATACACAATATGTGGTACTAAAAATTAATAACACACATGGAAAAATGGCTTGTCCTTCTTGTAGTACAGGAAGCTCACAGACAACATCCCCCTCAGTTTGCATTTGAAAGAACCATGCATTTATCACAAAATCTAGGGTCTTCTTGCTCTTTGTGTGTTGTATGTTCACCTGGATTTAGAAGAAACAATTACTGAACTGTGCGATTTCCAGTTCCCATAGAACTTCAAGATGCATCCCAGGGGTTGCTAAAATGTACTTCATACTCCGACATTTGTTGTTGTTGTTTTTAATAGTAGTAGTAGTAGTAGGGACTGTTGCTTATTATTTGCCAGTTATTATGCTACGTGATTTGTCTTGATGATCTTTTTTAACCATCACCAATTAGATTGGACAAATTATTATAATTTTATAGATAAGAAAGTGGAGGCTTGGAGATTTGAAATGGACTCTCTCTGATTCAAAGCTTTCAATTTCATGATAGCAGTTGCTAAAGAAGAAATCTATAGGAGGAACTCCAAAAGAGATTTTGTGTTCATTTTAGTCACCAAAGCAGGCACACCCCAGAATTTAGAAAATTGCCAATGTCTTTTAAATGCATTTCAATAGCCATAGGCTGTGAATAGCCCTCAGCTGCCCAGCCAAAGTGCCTCACTTCCCATCAGGTGGTGAGCTGCCTCTGCCTCCCAGGCTGGTGAACTCTCCACAGACTTCTCACCGACTCTTGCTCCTTGGTGGCCATTTCACAAGAAGGCTCTCTTCACTTTATCTTCCCCTTAACATCTCAGCAAAAGGCTTCCAGAAGGAATGTCACAACTGCCTGCCTCTCCTCCAATCACAGTGGATAAAGTGCCCCCTCCCTTGAAGAAGCTAGTTCATCTTCTATATAAGTCTCCGGCCTCCTGAATTTCCTCTGCCTCCTAGCCTTGGGAGCAGGCCCCACTATTTCCCAGTTGGCTTATTCTCATAACCTGATGGCTGCCATTTTGTCTCCCTTCAAACCCTGCTTTTCAGCTGTTTCAACAGAAAGCATTCTAAAATAGAAATCTGATCATTGTGTATACTGCCCACAACTTTTTCAATACTCCTAACTATAGCACAAAGTCCAAAATCCTCAGAATGATGAGCAGTTCATAATCAGGCCCAGCTGAACTTGATGAGACTTCTCCCTCACATCCTAAATCCAGTCATACTAATCTGTTATGGTTCCCCAACTGCCCACATTCCTTCTCACCCCAGTGTTTCTGTGCACACTTGCTTCTGTACATAGAACAGCTTTCATCTGATATACTACCTTTCATACAATGCCCATCCTGCATTACATGACTCAGATAGAACCTCTTCTGAGAAGGGGTCGGTGAGTCCCTGGTCTAGGTTAGGCGACCCTACTTTGTAATGCATGGCAACCTACCCATTCATGACTAAGACTTATCACCTAATATGTGACTGACCTGATGGAAGGGATCATGTCCTATTCACTTTGGTTCTTCCACAAGCTTTCATAAGGCAGTCCTTAGGTTGTTTTTTGATTGATTAAATAAACAACTACGTGAAATGGGTATTTGTCGACATAAGTAATAAAACTAAATCAGTGCATCTGTCCCTAAAGCCTGATTGTGTCTTTACTGCTCCAGGCAATAGGCCATTAAAAGAACACTGGATTTGCAGACAGAAAATCTGGGACCAAAATCTAGATCTACCATTTTACAACTGTTTGTCCATGAGAGATTTACATACCCACTTTAAGTATCCATTTTTTCATCCATAAAATAGCTCACATGGTTGTTGTGAAGATTAGATGAGATTATATATAAGAAAGGTGCAAAACTTTTTATAAGCTGCACAAATAATTCATATTTACATTAGCCATATTTACATATGAATATATCAATAAATATAAAAGTGATTAATATAATGTATTCCATTAAATTTGGAAATGTCCCCCTCTCTGAATCATATCTTGCTTTATTTCTATACCAGTAAGATGGAAAATTCAGGAATACTAAGAGATAGAGACCAGTCATGAAGATTCATATGCTTTTTAATCCAAAGTAGATACAATGCTCAAATAAAATTATTTTTGCCATCTGTCTGAAGTTTTAAAACTTCAGTTGCCCCAGTGGTCCTGAAACTCAGAGGTTGTTGACTTGGCAATTGGACAGACAGGAGTGGTGGATGAATAAAAGAAGAGTAACCCACATCCCACAGCTGAGGATCCGTATCACGAGCCGCCTTGTTCCTAAAATCATAGCAAGTGAGAAATGATGTTTAATCTTTTGATTTCCCTTCCTAAATCCTATAATGATTTTTTTCTCTTCATTGGGGACAAAAAGAGATATTACTTCCTGAACTATATAAAGTAAGATGCTCCTCAAAAGAGCAAGCAAACAGAATTCCTAAACAAAAAAATCTAACCGAGGGTATGAGGGAATTTCCAGCTCCTCCAAGTGCTTGCATGCAGATGACCCCCAAAAGTGACACACAGACCTTTGACCTCCTTGCAGTGATATTTCTTACGGTGATAATCATAGCACTGCTCTGGTTATGGTTGGGAGTTTAACAAAAAAACCCTCTACCATCAAGGAGAGTATATAGATTATATGTGAAGGTGTATTAGTGTGAATTAGTGTATATATTAGTGTGCTTATTTTGTGCGTGTAGTGTGTATAATTAGTGTATATAGTATATTAAATAATACGAGACTACATTAAAGCAGCATATCAATAAACACTTCTTTTTTTCCATAAACACTTATTAAAAGAAACTAAGTTCTGTGGGGGTTAAGGATAATGTGAAGATTAGGATACAGTAAGAATAATTTCAAATGGAACCTAGTGGATGCTTCAGATAAATGAGGGTCATAAGCAGATGAATGGGAGTCTTCTGGATTCTGCATTTGAAACCTTCCCCACGAAGCATAAGATTTTTACAAAATCCTTCTATCTAAAATTCCAACAAGCTCTTCCTCTACACTAAACTCTCTGTGGAACTGGCAAGAAGCCTCTGGTTTCCAAGGCACCACCACCATCCCTCATCCTTAGAAGTACCTACTGTTGAGAAAGTCTCAATCATTTTAGTTAATTGAGCACAATCCCACTAACTCCACTGAAAAGCCTTTGGGGGTGAGGCCTCTGGATGAGTTTCATTTACCTTCAAAGTAATGGTGCCATAACATAAAAAACAACAAATCTACATTAATTTGTTTTGTTTTGTTAAGCAATATAGAGATACAGCAGTGGTTTTTGACTGGGTGAGATTTTGCCCTCCCAGGGACATGTGGCAGCATCTGGAGACATTTTTGGTTGTCACAGCTGGGGGTTGGTAAAGGTGCTACTGGAATCTAGTGTGTAGAGGCCATGGATATTGTTAAACATTCAACAATGCCTAGGACAGATCCCATGACAAAGAATTATACAGTCCCAAATGTCAAAGTGCTAAGGTCAAAAAATCCTGGGATAGAAAGATAAATATTTTATAATAGGTAATTCAATAATTAAACAGAACAATTTAGGTTAAGAGAGATACATTCATTCATAGATCTTACTCAGCAGTGATGAAATTCCACTCCATTGGTCCATGTTTCTGAATCATAGATCTTACTTCCAGTTGTGTTTGTTTTTATTGTCACAATTTTTTCTACTATTAAAGTAATAAAATCATTTTAAAATTATTAAAGTATTAAAATGAGTAATAAACTTCAATTATGAGAGTATAAAGGTCAAAATTCCTGGATGGTCACAATGCATAAGCTCAGTCATACAGTAGCTAATCACAAGACATGGTGAAAGACATACCTCAAGTGGGACAAGCCTGAGCTTGGGTCACAAGACCTCCATTTATGTCCTGGCCCTGCTACTTCCTAGGTTTATGACCATGGATAGAAGTTCTACATGACCTGTGGTCTTCAGGTTTTCGTTTGCAAAACTGGCATATTTCTTTCTTGCCAGGTTGCAGAATGAATGTTTTAGAACCAGGGTGCTTTATGTAATAAAGTGAGATAAAATTACCTTGTAGAAAAGAGAAATAGAAAGTTACTTTCCAAAGCAGAGCTTTCTCAAGTGTGGGTTACTATATCTAGGAATATTGAAAGACATATTCATCTGGAACATCTGATTTGCCCAGTTGGCAGTAAGAGAGGGTGATACATGTGCCTGAGAGTCAGGTACTTCTTTCCAAATCCATGTGCTAGCTCTGTGATGCAGGGAATCGCTTATTGTCAATTCAAAAAACTCAACATCCTCAAAAGGGATAATCATATTATGTACTTCAGTGATGTACTGTATGGTGACTAACATAATACAATAAAAATAATAATATTATTATCTACTTTGTTATGATATGAACATTAAAAGTGACGATCTATACCCTGAGTGCTCAATAAATGTTTACTGGTACAGATGCTGCTAGGAGGAAGAGGAGGATCACCATTAATCACAGATATTAGTGATCAGAATTCTTAACTGTTATTTGGGATTATTTGTGGTTCCACCTCTCTAACATCCTCCTGGAGACTACATAAGGAAAACTTCAGCCAAATGCTCATTTCATTATCAGGAAGAGATTTCTATTCTAAATCCCTTACTCCTGCTCTACTAAGATGAGCTGACCAGGATTATTTGGGAAGACAGATAAAGTCCTCCTTTACCTCTCCTTCCCTAAGCCAACCTAAAGTAGCTTCTCCTGCTTCCTCTCTTCAGGGCTCTACCCTGAATTTTCTAGCTCATCATTGAAGAAGTCCATACACAAAAACACAATCTAACCTGGAGGGAATTCCAAAGCTACCTCTCACCCCCTCTTTCACTCATCTTATCCCTCTAGTAAAGCTCCCCAGTACTTCTAGTCTCCTGGATTCCTATCTATATAATCCTTGCATGCTTTCATTGAGGTGATTTCCATTCCAGTCTTCTGTAACACCAGGCAGAAGCACATAAGAAAAAGGATGTCCATTTCCCTAAAACAGCAGGGACTGCCCTAACCTCTCCACAGGTTTACCTCTTCCACTAAAGTCAAACCTATTCAGCCTTCAGAGATGGCCCAGTAGCCTTTTCCCTACCTGTCCTTCATGCCTATCTTTAATGCCAACCAGGACACCCAGTGGAATCAGAGTCAGGTCCAAGTTGGGTGGAGGTAGGGCCACAACTGTGGCTGGGACACACTGGATCATGAAGGCAGATGGAGCAGCCATGCCCTTCTCAAGCTCCATATCATTCTTTCTTGCCCGTTAGGACTGAAATTAAATCCAATTCATAACCAACAAAAATTACCACCATCTATGTTTATACTTTATTTTATGAAATATATTATGTAACCCTAAATTTAATCTTATCTTTTCTTGGAGGAGAAATGACATACAACCAGTGTCAGTCCTTTCTGAGAACTGAACTTGTGGATAGTTGTCTCCTGCACCCAGGAAACAAAATAAAGATGTATATAAAAAATACATAAAGATGTATTAAGGTGAAGTTAAGAAAAATGCTTTTAGAATCCCACTCTGAAGTGTTATAAACCTTTGTTCCATAAAACAAAAAATGTGTACTACGTCTATTCTTATTACATATTCAATTGAGACAATGTTTCTTAAAAAAATAATAAAAGTAAATAGTCACTGACATACTTTTTGAGTACTTGAAGTATTTATAGTATTATATTAGATCTGTTCCTGCAAGCAGGGGAGCAAGTACTGATGTCAGTCATTAGTATTTCCTTCTTAGAGTTGTGAATATGAAAATAGAATGAGGTTTAAATGTGTTCTCAGCGAAGAAGGCTAAGCGTTCTTGCAAATCAGACACAAAGTAAGCTTGACTCTAAGCCTCCTTATTTCTGGTACTGTTCCTTGTGGTAACACCCTATTTGTTATAAGGACTGTACAAGAAGGATTAACTAAGGTATTTACAACTGACTGAGGGACTATCAAATACATGAATTATCTTTGGTTCAAATAAGCTGGCACAACTTTTAGAATGTTTCTATAAACTGCTGGAGTCTTTTGAGATTAAACATTTGACTGGAGATTTTGTGAGAAGAGAAAGCTGGTGCTTCCTGCTGTTCATTGAACTAGAAAATCCTCAAAAGCAACCATTTTTCCTACCGCATTTTAGAACTCACTCTTTCTCTTCTGTGGCTCTTTCCAGAACCCTGAAGTGAAGAACTAACTAAAAATGGAAAAGAACTGGAAATATTTACAAGACGCTTTAAACTTAAAAAAAAAAAAAAAAAAAAAAAAAAAAGTCGGGGGGGAAGAAAGAAAGAAAAGAAAAGAAAGTAATTTCTTAACCGAGTTTAGCTCCCCCCAGGACTGCCTAGAGCGCATATCAAGTAAGTTATCATATCTTATCAAGAAGTAGTAGTATAAAAATAACAACAAATGCACCTAAACCTGTGACCCACTTCAATTCAAAGGCACAGAAGAATCAAGAAGTGTCAAGAGAGTTCCTATTCTATTTGAGCCACTTAATTCAAGTCACGTATGTAGCCCACACTGCAGAGGGAGTCTAACACTTGGAGAGAGAGCAGTGGGCCAAGAGTCAGGAGGAAGGCCTTTGGTCTTGACTGGGCTAAAGAAATAAAACAATCCAGAAAAAGTACAGAGTTCTGGTTTGGATAATTAGTCGGATGGTGACACCTCTACTCAGATGAGTAAGACTGAGGCAGAAGCAAGCTGGGTATGGAATGAAAAGCTCTGATTAAGCTTTGCCTCTTTTCTCACTTGATATTCACAGCTTGTGAGATAGTCAGGGTAAGTATTTCTGAGTCCTCTATTACAACAGGGAAAAGTCTGAGAAAAAGCAAACAAAAGAATCTTTAGAAATCAAATATCTTTCAAGTTTTTGGACTCCACATCTAAGATTTCTTACTTCAATTTTAAATAGTCAAAGTCAATTCCAGAGAATAAAAAATAGAAACCCCAAGATTCAAAAATAATTTAGTTTTACATGATAGTATTTCCTAAAATAAATTTGTACCCTTAGGATTTTCAATATTCAAAGTTAATTGCTATATGATTATGTTCAGTTATAGCCGTCCTATTTTGGGGCTAAGCTAACTGTTACCTGGAATCAATTTAGTGACTTGGCTTAATATTTTACGCCAGTATTTAGTTAGTTAAATAGCACAACCAGTTAATGTGGCTGAGATAACAAGTTAGACCTCCAAAAAGGTATCTAAAGTATGATCAAGGGGAAAAAAATACTTTCATACTCTGAAGGATATAAAAATCTACCACAAGACTAACAGCCCCAAGCTGCTAGAGCATCATGAAATGGGACAGCCAATCCCTGCTAAAAATCTAAATGTTAAGCAGAAAAGCATGTTTTCACCCATTTTAACTTGGGACACCAGGAATAATTTCAACAAACACTTGCTAAAAACACTTGGCTTCCCCAAAAATAGTATCCCGTAAGTGTTCTTATTGTTCATCACCAGAAACTATTGGCTATAAACAGTGCATCCTTATCGATGGAGGGAACCTTCATGGCATACACCCCAATAATGACATATTTACAGATTTCACAGTCCATAGAAAATAGCCTTTGATTATGATAAAATTATTGGGGGGTTTTTTGAAAACAGTATTTCTTTTTGGCTTTCAGATTGGGGCATCATCTACTATACTTCTACTTAAAGTAAAAAGACCCAAAGCCCTGACTTTTGCTTTAGCTCTCATACAGAGCTGCCAAATATGAGTACTATAAAAATGCCAGTATAGCTGAGAAAAAAAAATGCACTGATATTAAGCTTCAAAACCAAATTTTATTTTAGGATAGATGTGGGAAAAGAAAAAGGGTGAGTTCCCAAAAATATTTCTTCAATGGAACATACTCTCATTCCCTTCTAAAACAAACAAATTGCTTAAGACATGACAGTATCTTTATCATATAAAATCTTCAGAATTTGTCTTAATTTCCTGAATGAATAGAAACAATTTTAGGAATGGCCTCAATAGAAACTAAAGTTCATTTTTTGAGTGTCCCCTGCTGATTTACAGTAGCAAAATATTTGTTATATCACAAGAAAACATTAACATAAGAACTCAAACTCATTCTCGGTTTCTCAGAAATGTAAAATTCCTGGATTACTTCAAGAAATTTTAACTAAGTAGTTAAAGTCTTTTTAGTTCAAAGACTAAAAATAGTTGACTACAAGAGACGTATGGTAGTATTTACAATGTCTGAAATAACACATCAGAGTTCAACACGGAGGTTATAACACCTCAGTCAGGTTACCCCACCTTTCTGCTCAGAACCTGAGAGTTGGGAGAAATCCATTTAGCTCCTTCAATAGATATTTTGAAAGACATATACAGTGAGAGAAGCATTTTCACTCGGGTAGATATGACAATTAAAATTAAAACTCTAAGAAGAACAAAACCACAGTCTGGTATATAGTTGGGTTAACTATGGGATAAACTCTTTAAAGACCAGTACTACATCTTGGGTGGACTTGCTCAAACTTCCAGCAGAGCCCCTTGCATGTAGTGGGTGCTCTAACAGCACTTCATGAAGTACTTTGAATATAAGTACAATTGCATATGCCTTTAGGCATCTGTTATTGTTCATTTTAGCACTCAAGTCCAAAAAAGACAGACCTGTCACTCTCTTCCTCCCACTCCGACACATTGATATACAAAAGGAAAATTACCCTGGTCTTGATCTGTCCTAAAATATAGAGTTAATTTAATGAGGACTATACTAGTACTGGTTAAAAAAAGAAAAAAAAGGAAAAGTCCTTTAAGAAAAGGGAACTATTAAGAGGAATATATAGAAGATACAAAGATTACTAAATTGTTTCACTTGGCAATGCATGCAGTTGAATAAAACTTTATGTTGCACCAGGATAAACTTCCATTGCAATTGTGAAATACTGACAAAACAGAGAATGGTTAGGGTTTAATTATCAGACAGAGATGATAGTCATGCACACAGAATTCTTCATACATGCACGAGTAGGAATGCAAGACACGACAATGGAAGATCTGTAGGTCAATGCATTTATCAACTGACTCTACTTAAACTAGGTCAAGCAACTTGTGTCTGACAAAATCCAAGCTATTTAAAGACCATTCAAACACAAAATACTTTAGCTTTGCAAATAGACACTTTCCCTTTCATTGAGGAAAAGTCATTGGACATATATATGTAGTTATGCACATTTCATGATCATCCACAGGCAGCACTCATTCCTGAAATAGGCGACTTCCAAGTACCTTTCCACTAACCATCTCTCCCTGCTCTGCCCTTAGTCATCCCTCTCTCTTCTTCAAGGGCCTCTTCACAAAAGCTTCCTGGTACCTCTAGGGCACGAATTTTTCTTACTGGAAATCCATAGGTTCTAGGGGCGGTATATAGTTGGACCTTTAACTGCCTTCTAATTATTGTATGGTTGCTACTTGATTTTGCTTCTCCACTCAGATTGAAAGCAGAACCTATGGTTTATTCTAGTCTGTATCATGGCGATGGCTAAGGCCAGACCTATAGTGAGTTCGCCATTTCCTCTCAGATAGACCATCATAATCCAACAGTTCACCTAGCTGCTTCTAGGTTAAAAGCAGTACCTTGGGATTTCACATTGATCCCCTCTCCCAGAACTCTCTGTGGCTTGGAGATTTCAAAAGAGTGCATTAGCACATTGGCTAGTCATTTTCAAATCATATAAATTATAGACCCCTATTTATTATTAACTATGATTGAATTCATACAAACATAAGTCATGCACCTCAGTGTGCAACTATTGTATCACTGAAAGATGGCCTCTGCACATTCATCCTTACATCGCTCATTTCTTCATGGCAGGCTAAGACACATTAGCGCAAAAGCCTGCTGGTGGCAAACTCAAATTTTCTAAGTTTAAAAGTAGCAAATGATTTTACCACACACACCCAAAAGATAGCCCAAACAAGCAAGTCGTCAGCCATTTAGAGCCTGCCTGCTTTGCATATCCCACAAAAACCTCACCCAACAGCTGTTACCTATTGATAATACAGGGCCTTGTGATGAGGCCCCAAGCTGTTGCGGCTGCTGCTCTTTGGAGCTCTGTGACAGAGACTCCCCACTGTTCTGCTGACAAACCTAGACACATAAGCCCCCTCTCCTCAGATTTTGCTCTCCCCTGGGAGTTCCTTTACCCTCTTTCTCTCCTGAGTAGCAATTCCCACCCTAGGCTATGCAGGGACTCCTGCAATGAGGGGCATTTCCTGCATGCAAACCTGTCAAGGGCTTTCACAATAAAATTTGTGTGACCTACTACTGCTGCTTCCAGGTCCTATCTTTTTCCTCAATTGTCTCCAAAATGCCTCAAATCCCTATAGTAATGCACAATATTCATCTCAAGGAATGTTAATAGATTTTACCTGAAAATATGGGTCCCATGGTGATTTTAGTTTGGAAATGCTGTTAAAACAGTTTTCTTTACCACAGGGCATCTCAGAGCCTTCACTACAGTTACATGCGCCTCAAATCTCCAAGAGAGGAATGAAAAAGTCAGTGTCTCACAAACTCATTTCACCACAGAACTATTTCCTGGGAGCATCTTTGAAAGCAGAAGCATAGTCAGTCTCTCATACCAGAAGAGGCCCCTGGGCTGCTGTAGGCGGGCATTAGAGAGGAAAGTAATTTCTCTGTGTGTCTCGTACAAATACTAGTTCCTAAATGTCATTATTCATTAAAGGAAACTAGGGCTAGACAGAAGAAAGTATTAGGTGAGACTGAAATACCTTTTTCTGCCAAAAAAGTGAAGTGGTCAGAGTATGGATGGTGACAGGAAAGGAAATAGAAAATAGGAATGTGAATGGTCTTCCACTAAATGAATGTAGGATGATTTTAGCATCAAAATAAAGGATGATAAAAATAGATTAAACACATCAAAAAAAATAAGAATCCATTAAGTTCATGCTGGTACAAATTAAATAAAATTTTTAGGTCGGGGGAAAAAAGAAAGTTCTACACTGCTATAGAATACCAAATAATAAATGGAGAAGTAATGGCATAATCAGAAAAATCCCCATTTGGCAAGCATTCTAGCAATAATTGATTCTGGCAAGGATCATCAATAGATACTAAAATTAGCGGGTAAAAATTTTATGAGAACAAAGTGTCTCCCCCCAGAATACTATTAATTAATCATTAATTAATAAGTACAAAATACATAGCATTTTACATTGAAGAATTGTGCTAGACACCACTCTAATCAACTACTCTGAGTGAGTGTCACCAGTCATGGGAAAAAGTGATACCATGTACCTCTAGACAGGAGATACTGAATGGAATACCACCCCTTTTGTGGAATTTCTGCCAAAAATTGAATAATTTGAATTTAATCATGACAAACATCTTACAAAGTAATGGGCTTGTACTCTTCAAATATATCAAGGTTATGACAGATAAGGAAAGACAGAAGAATTCCACATTGGAGGAGATTAAGGAAACATGACAACTAAATGTAATTCACTATCCTGGACTGGATTTTTGTTTGGGGGAAATAAACAATGAAAAAATTAATGATCAGTAGGCAGTGTATCTGTAACTATCTCTCAAATGATTGAAAAACATGCACAGGTATACACATACACAGATATTTTAATAGAGAATGATAAAATAAATGGGGCACAATGTTAACTGGGTTCTGGGTAAAATTCACTCTTTATTCCATTCTCATAATATTTTTATAAATTTGAAAATAATTTAAAATGAAAAAAATTAAATTAAGTCATAGGAAAAGTCCTTTATTCCCCATCACTTTGATGATTTAATCATAGTTCTGGTTGCTCAATTCATTTGTTGATTTGACTTATTTATTCTTCACAGAAACCTATGCCTCCAACCCAAGGGTAGATGATGCCTCCTTTAGTTCCAAGGACTGAGCACTCCCTCCTTGGAGTGCCATTCTTAGGGCTGTTTTCCATGCCCACTGGAGGAGCACCACATAGTGATATCGCTACCCCTCTGAATGGTCTTCTCACTTAAAGGTCCCAGAGAAAGCGCAAGTGGTGCTAGTGACTACAGGCCAATAAGAGGAGACTTGCTGGGGAGCTCCTTCCTAAAATGTCTTACTCATCTTTCCCAGTAACTCACAGGTACAGAATTCATAATTTTGCTAAAATTTGTGGGTTCCGTAGGTATTGCATTTTCCTCAAGCGTCACTTTCTGTTTCTCCTTTGAAACCTCTGAACGCTTCTGAATAGAGAAACTTTAAAGCCAACATATGGTTTCTTCCCATTCTCTACAACATTTGGCACTATGGAGGACATTTATTAGGTGCCCAGAAAATACTTCTTGTCTAACTGAATAGAACATACTTATCTGCTCTTGTACTAGAATACTAGTTTTCATTGCATTAGTTATGTGCTAAGAAATGCTGCAATATACATTTCAGTGAATTTAACATTTTCTCATTTACTTTCATTATACAATCAAGGATACAATAATAAAAATCACAGATAAGAATTAAGAAATATTTTTTAAGTTTTATTTTACTTTTTCAGTGTTCCAAGATTCATTGTTTTTGCACCATACCCACTGCTCCATGCAATACGTGCCCTTCTTAATACCCACCACCATACATGGTATTTAAAGCTAGAAAGCAGAGATGTTTTAGAAACCAAACCATAGCATCTGACTCCACAAAATTATGCTTCCATACAGAAATCTCATGGCTTTTAAAAATTTAATTGCCATCTATTTTTGAAAACAAACTTAAGGCCCAGTGATAGTGCTTAAGATCTCAGTAACATTATGTACCAACTGTACTCAAATAGAACTGTAATTTTAAAAAGATCTCCATCTTTGGAGTCTAACACACAATAAGACCCTTACTAAGTGATCTTAGCCAAATCATTTGTTTACTGAGCCTCCATTTTCTCATCTATATAAATGGATACTCATGGTACCTAAATCAAAGAGTTGCTTATGTAACAAAAATATTGTTGTATTTGGAAGGCAGTTAGCACATGGTAAGAACTTAGAAAACACATTATTATTGCCATTGTTACTGCCATGATGTAAATAAAATATAAAAATATAAAGAAAAGACAGGATTCCAAAGTATATATATATAGCATGATTCAATTTCATTAAAGGGGTGAGATATACATAAATGTGTATGTGTAAATATGCATATATATAATATATTCATATATTTACATGTATAAATATATAATATATACATTTATATACAAATGTGTGTGTGTGTGTGTGTATGTAGAGAGAAAGAAAGTCAGTTAAAGAGAATGATTCGTAGAAAAGACTGGAAGAAAGTGAACAACCCCAGTGGTCATCAAATTATCAATGAGTAACAACTCATTTTTTTCTTATACTTGACTTTTTCTTCAGATCTTCTTCCATAAACACAGATTACCTTTGTAAATATAACTATAAAAACGCTATTTTTAAGAACCTCACAAAGATGAACCCTATTTGTTTAGAATGTTATAACTACAAAAATTGTGTTCACATTATTTAAAACAATTGATAAAATACATTATCTTTCTTATTGCTTTAAAAAGGCTACTTCCTTCTTTTCATAATAGAGTAAATATTAAACACAAAATAAAAACCATTACCCTCTGTAAGCTCTACTCAGGCTGCTTGCTAGTCCCATCATGCCCTAGCCTGATTTTATATATTTTTCTAATGTTTCTTATTTCAACCTGAATGACATGCAAAGAAGAAACAATTAGCAGAGTATTTAAAATTAAGCACATTAAAAAATTCATTTTCTTCTCCTTATTAAATGCATTTTTTTGTTGTTGTTAATAATTGGAAAGCTCTCAGGGAACCTCTCAGAGTCTAGCAATGAAGTCTTATCAAGAAGCCACTAGTGGACTCCACAGACAGAATATGAAACAGAAAAATCACGAGACTTGACTAAAAATATGCAGAAGGAGTCAGATGAAAGAATAAGATAAAGAACATACATATGCTCAGCTCTCTGATTACCACACATTTCTCACGGGAAGCCAGCATCTTCTGAGCTGCACCCAAAGATG
This sequence comes from Enhydra lutris kenyoni, assembly GCF_002288905.1. Lineage (NCBI taxonomy): Eukaryota > Metazoa > Chordata > Mammalia > Carnivora > Mustelidae > Enhydra > Enhydra lutris. Next base: position 11,215,728 of record NW_019154125.1, read on the forward strand.
GGCTCTTATTTTAAAAAGAAAAAAAAAAGCAATTTTCATCAAAGCTAAATATAGTTATTTCTACAAGCTTAAGGAAAAGTACCAGTGAGTCTAGAACTTGCTTCTACTCTGAAAATCCTCTCTTGTTTGATTATAAAGTACAACATAGACGTTCAATGTTCAAGGACAAGAAACAAACCTACCCACAGACTATATATATTTGGTTAGTTTTTGAAATGTCCGAAGAGTATTTCTTAATCCAGGTAACATTAGAGAGAATTGGCTTAGGAGTCATTTTGAATTCAATTGGTGTCCTGGCTATAGCAACCTGAATAAAATATGGTATTGTAAAACTCTGGATCTCAATTTCTTCATCTGTGGGATGGACATAATGTCGATTGAATACAATTTTCAATTTAACTAAATAAACGTTTCTTTAGCACAAAAATGTAAGCACTATGCAAGGCACAAGGTTTGCAAAGATAAAAATGATGACATAGTCCCTATTGTAGAGAAATTTATAATCTGGTAAGGGAGATAGTTTTATAACCAGACATTTTCAGTATAATAAAATATGTCCTAGGACACTGAACTGTGAGGATTAAAAAAGGTAGTATATCACCTTGCTATTTAATAGCTTGAGTAATATCCATTATCATTATTTCTACTACAGGTACTCATCTATCTCCACAGACTAGAGATATAAATATAGATAGGCACTTTCATATTATATTTGACTTATATCATTGCCTATAAACTATAACGCAAAAGAGCTGGGAGAGTCAGATGACCCAAAAGTCATCAGAATTCCTCTTGGATACCCATTTCCCATGCTTAGAAATTCTCTCTCTTTTTTTAAGATTTTATTTATATATTTTAGAGCTAGAGACAGAGAGCAGGGGGAGGAGCAGAGGAAGAGGGACAAGCAGACTCTTCACTGAACCCTGAGGCCCACACAGAGCTCAATACCAGAACACTGACATCATGCCCTGAGCTAAAATCGAGAGTCAGACACTCAACCAACCGAGCTACCCAGGTGCCCCCAAAATTCTCTTTTTTTTAAGGGTCCACCACCACCACTACTTTCCCCCATAAACTGTAGCAGTTAGACCAACTAGCTGATGGGGCTATTATATCACCAGGTCAAGAAGGACTATGCTGGCATTGACTGGAAAAGAGGAAAAGAGGCTGTTAAATCCCCACAACACTTCCCTCCCCCTCCACTTTCTTATTCCCAGAGCTGATCTTGGCGGCAGAACTCAGAAGCTCTTCCCACTAGAGGAAGTAAGAAGTTATCCTGCCTTGTGGGCCTAATTTCTCTCTGAAAGTTAAGTCAGCCTTTAGTTATCTTTTTGGAAGTGTAAACTTTCTCTTGCCACACATTCTAAGTGAGAAAATAAAGGGCTAATGGAACAGTCAGGCTATAGCCTACATGACTTCATGACTGTCCTCCTGTTATTTCTGGAGAATGTAACTGCCATGCAATGAGCGCAGCTATGTGCCAGCCAGAAAGCAACATACATGGTCTCTTCAGTCTGTACATAGTCCTGTGAAGAATAAAGATCTTTCAAGACTCAAAGAGGCTAAGTAATTTATCTAAGGATACATGGCAGGATACACAGATCCAAAAGTAGGATTCAAACCCAAGCCTGTTTGATCAGAAATGCTACACTGTCCTCAAAAAGAAAAAGAAAAAAAAAAGTTAGGTGTTCACTTTGGGATTGGAAGGCAGGAAAAGAGAATAAAAGACTAATGCAGAAGTTGCAGATGATACCACTGAAGAAGAATACGGGAGTCAATGGTCACAAGAGTGAGAGCGCACAGGGATGAGCTGCCTTGTCCTGACTGAAGGTTTTCAGACTACCAAGAGGCCCACTGCTCCCTAGAACCCTAGACCAGTGCTTCGCAAACTTTAGCATATACACAGATTACCTGGGGATCTTGTTAAAATATAGGTTCTGATTCAGTAGATCTAAGATTCCACATGCCTAAGCAGCTGGTCTGGGTCTACAAGGCCTTAGACTCCGAAGGGGCATTCATAACCATCCCTGAGTCTCTGCCACTAAAATAGTCGCTTGGAGCTGGAGACCCTGATCTCACTTCATAGTAAGTAGAAGCTAGATGCTAAAAACAAACATGTTGATGCTATTGACCGAGAGAGGGAGAGAGAGAGAGAGAGAGAGTGCTTAGTAACTGCAAAATCTACAGCTGGTAGAGCACTTCCCATCTACCAGGGGCAGTGTGTGAGGCACACATTCCCAAACATTTTTTACAAACAGCCTTTTAAGTGAGTATTGTTACCTGCCTCTCACTCCTTACTAAGAAGGAAATTAAAGGTTAATGAAGATAAGCAATCTATTCATGGTCACAGAACTAATGAGTGGTCAATCTGGTTTTGAACCTCGTCTCCATGATCCAAGGCCTCTGTTCTTCACTAATTTAATACATTTCTAATATGTCAATAAATTTTTTAAATGTATATATATTTTCTCTCTCTTATAAATTGCAGACTACCCTGAAATTTAGGAGAAAAAATAGATATCATTGCCTCCATTCTATATATAAAAATAATGCTGACCTGGAGAAAATAATTGGCATAGCCAAGGTCACATGCTAGGTCTCTAATCCAGCTCAGCAGACTTGCAGTCCTGTGCTACAACTGGGATTCTCAGCCTTGGTTGCACTTTAGAGTCACTTGGGGAGCTTCTAAAAGCCTCAAAGTCCAGGCTGCTCCCTAAACAAAATAAGCCAGAATCTCTGGAGGTGGAACTGGACATCAGTAATTTTCAAAGCTCCCAGGTGATTGTATGTGCAATCAAGACTGAGAATCTACATCATTCACTATAAGACTGGAACATGAGTAAATGTTTCCAGAAAAACACTGACAGGATTTGTCAGCACATACACACACATGCCACAGGTATATTATGGGTAATAATAGACTTTTGTGAGGATAACCAAGGTATCAAACCGCACAAGCCTCTGAGTTCTAAACAATCGTCTTCAAATAATTTTTTTAAATACATGTGTTATATAAGGTATGACTGCCTGTGCATGGAGACAACATGCTCCTTCCTGACTACATGACTGCTTTTCTTCATTGCAGGTTTAATGATTGTAAAAGTGAAATGGCAGGCTGAGGTCTGAAGATGTGGAAACCACTTTGGGATTCGTGTTTGCTAGGTACTGCAGCCTAAAACAGCCTTGGCTTCCTGTTGACTTGAGTTGGCCTCAATCATTCGCTATTCTCTATACAGCCTTAGGTTACAAAAGGAATATTCTCCAAGGAGAACAACTGCTGTTTAACAGTGTACTCTGTGGGGCTGAGGGTGAATTAGTGAAGTGGAATGTAATTGTCCTAATTGAAATTTGTCCAAAGCCCTGAGGGACTAGGAGAGGCAACCAACGATACTCAAAATAGTTCAGCCCAGTGTTCTCTGTTGCTAAGAAGAGAGATATTCAAATGGGCATGGACAAAAGCTTCAAAATACAGCATCTGAAGATGCCAAGAAAATGATCTCACACTCATACTGCTTAGGTAAGCAACATATCATATACTCTATATGCGACAATACAAAAGAAGGGTTTTCACTACCAGAAGAATTTCCAAATGGCTTATATAGTCTGGTTATAATTTGATTTGAGGTTGATGGTTTATGGGGCCAGTTTCAAACCAATAGCCTAAAACTAATTGCCTTTAAAGAAAGCAATTTTCTTCTATAGCTTTCTTTGCTTATAAAAGATATGTGAAGAAAAAAATCGGTTTCCTGTGATGATTACAATGGGCATTAGGATAACTTGTGGGGATTTTAGCAGACCAGAGATTTATTTTATATAGGACACATCCATTCCTGCACACACACACACACACACACACACACACACACACACAAAACACCCTTCTGTACTATAGAAATAAATTTGGGACATTCAAAAGACAATATTACTGCCAACATTATTTACCCGAAATTCATCCTTCTCTCTTAGAAGGAAAAGTTGCTCTGGGCTGTCCCTGCTAAGACTTATTAGTCCAGTGACACCTTCATCTCCATATACTCAGAGTGTGACAATGGCTTGAGTCCCTGTATTTTCCATCAGCCCTAACACCTTCCATTCATCTTCTGAGAGAAGAGTCTTACTGCTTTGGGAAGGTCTGATTTCTTTGATGGGGGAAAAAAGGCATTAGTGGCAGATCAGATGCAACATCAGGGTGACAGAATCCTTTGTCACATGGAGCCCAAGGACATCAAAACAGAGGAGGGGAGGGGCAGGGCAGGGAAGCACTAAACTGCTAAAACTCCAGGGAATTGATTTGAGCTTGTCTCTTCACTGCAAGGTTCTGGTCAACTGAAACTGAACTACTGAAGTAAATTAAATTAGGACGATAAACATCTGAAATACCTGGCAATCTTTCACCTGTCCTTAATACCACAACATGGATGTGTGCTAGAATTTGCTTTCTGTCTCCATAGATTCTTCATAAAGTTACCTGCCTGGCTTACAGAATTTTAGACAGAACAACTACAGTGTAAAGTAATAACCCAAAAAAATGGAATTAAAGCGTTTTCAAGTGATATGTAAAAATGGCAAACCGAGGTGAGAGAAAAAATTTTCTGAGCTATTTCTGAAAAAAAAAAAAAAAAAAAAAAAAAAAAACTATTGGAGAAGGCAATGAAAGGATTTAAAGCTAAAGGTAGAATTTCACAAATGCAAATGGTTTCTGAGGTGCTTAGAGCAGGTTAGGCTGTGAGGAAGGGGACTTTGCAGCAGCAGTGTTTCACAAGGCAGCCCATATCAGCCAGCAGTTCCCAGATGGCCACTCCACATTTGTAAGAAAGGTTTATGAAGTCCCCAGCTATAATTGTTGTCTTCTTTCCACTCTCTTTATCCTGTTCCCTAATCTAAGGAGAGGCTGTGGCAGGCACTGCTGACAGCCTCTCCCAAGCTATTCTGTGCTGTTGTCTGGACTAATTCTTAGCTGAAATTTCCACATAGAAACATCCCATACTTAGATAATGAAGTCAATTTTCTTATGACAAATGGTTAAAAGTTCCTTGAAGACATGACTTCTTTAGCTCTTCCTACTTTTGATTCTGTGGTTTGAAACTATAGGCAACCCATGGCAGCACCTAGGACCTTATCAACACAACATCAACAATGATGACAACAAACCCAGCAAATAACTCTACTAATCCCCATCATCTGTAGTTTTTCTTCCCATGGCTTCAGTTACCTGTGGTCAACTAAGGTTAGAAAGTAGATGTCTGGTCAGATGGTCAATAGTAACCTAACACTAGGTGACCATGCAGACGTCACTCACCTCGCTTGACCTCATCACATAGGAATTTTATTACCTCACATCATCACAAGAAGGGTGAGTATGGGGAGTACAATACAATATTTTCAGAGAGAGAGAAACAACATTCATATAACTATGAATTACAGTATATTTTTATAATTATTCTATTTTATTATTATTATTAATCTCTTACTGTACCTAATTTATAGGTTAAAGCTATCATAGGTATGTATGTATGGAAAAAAATCACATGTAAGTTTTGGTACTATCTGTGCTTTTAGGCATTGCTGGGGGTCTTGGAACATACCCCCACAAGTAAAGAGGGTCTATTATAATTATATCCTGCTATAATGAACAAATTTTAAAATAAAAATTATACAAAAAACTGTAAATACTGAGAAAGAAATGGACTTCATTTTTTTAAGGTTGCCACCTCTTTACTTTCTTGGGCAATTTCTGTCATTGCAACAGCAGCCATTTTTCCTTCAACCATAATAGTAATCACCATTTATTAAGCTGCTACTACAAGCTAGGCTCTGTGTTGGATGTTTCATATTCGTTTCTCACTCCATGAGGTGAGTTAAGTCATGATACCCATTTTAATATGGGGAAAAGAGACAGAGGTTAAGCAATATGCCCAAATCATATAATAAGTATATGATACTTATACAACCATATAATAAGAGAGAATGCTTAACTCCAAAGCCTCTGTTCTCCAAGATGGATGGATATATCTAAACACAGCTCATGAGGACACATTTTACTCTGTGCTAAGCACTGTCCCAAAAACTTAATTTTATTATCATGTCAACCATATTCAAGCCTCACACTGGCTCTATGAGATACTCTTCCCTACTAAACAAGTGGACAAACTAAGACTCGGAGTTAAATATGTGGCCCAGAGTTACACAGGTAGCAGCAAAGGAGACGGAGACGTCAAACTTAGGCAAACCAGGTTTGAATCCCATGCCATGCGGGATGTAATATCAAAGACAGCTGACCTGGAAATGAACACAAAAACTGGTCCAACAAAATGTTATGACATAATCTGATTTTCAAAATTCAAATATTATAGGTGAACACTTAATTGCCCTGCCTGCTATTTCTAGTCAAGCATGATCAGGAGCCTCAAAAACACATTGGAATTTTTTCAGACTCTGGACAAGAGGACAATCAGATCTCTACTGACAAAAACACTATAGCATATCTATGAGTGCCAGAGAGTAATCAGCGATCTAGGTTAGGAGGATAAACTGTTTAGGATGCTAATCATTTACTCAATATCTTATGAATATTTGAGTCATCTAAAAGGACCATTTTTACTCAATTCAAGAAAATTTTACTTAGTTCCTATTATTTGCTGGGCACCATGTTAGTTTCATTGCTCTCTAAAAATTAATGACACAGATTAAGTTTGAAAGATAAATAAAATAAATGACAGTCTCACCTCAGAGATACAAATTACTTGGTAGGGAAGACAGACATAAATATTTGGATTTCCAACATGTAGATGCATTCATAGACAACAAAAGAAGTACTAGAAAGTTCAAATGTAGCAGAATAAGGAGTGATTAACTGTGGGGACGTGAGCAGGGAAAGCTTCACAGAGGAAGGCAAAAGGATGAATCTGAATTTTGCAGAAAGAGGAAGGGAAGGGCATTCCAGATAGAAGGAACAGCATACCCAGTATGTACAAACACTTAAAATAGCAGGCAAATGAAGAGTTGCACATGGTGATAAGTGGTTGAACATGGCTTCATATGAGATGCCTTTCCTTTTCCTTTTCTCACAGGAGAAAAGGAAAAACAGTGAGATCATGAAAGGCACTGGTCAAGTTGAAAGGGAGTCGGCACACCCCTATGCAGGCAATAGGGAGCCAGTCAAGATTCTCAAATATGGTGGTGTTATGATCTGAGTTTTAGAAAGATCCATGTGAAACAGGATGTGCTATATGTAGCAGGGAGGACTGAGACAGGAAGTCCAGTGGACAAACAGTGAACACTGAACAGGGAACGAACAAAGCCTGGAACAGGGTCGGGTGACCACTTTTTGATGTCCATACGCAAGAACATATACATGCATGCACATGTGTGCATGTGTGTAGTTTGTCTGATTTAATCTGAAAACAAATAAATGGTTTCTAAAACCTCTTCTTCATTCTCTAACATTTTCACAAGCAACACATTTGCACAAACATTGCACATCACTGGTGTACATTCATGTTAATGAAAATTGATGACTGGATATGCTATAATCTATAATACAGAATAATTTATCAAAGTTTGTGCAGCCATCAATTAAATATGAATTCCATCTAATGCCATGATCTTTTGGAAATAAACCAAAGTCCATTAGTCTCAGACCATAAGTGTATCCATTTGAGAACTATAAAAGCAGCTGCTATTGTTGACTAGAAGTTTAAAATATTCCAAGCTAGGAGAATATTTGATGGCAACTCTGAATTAATGAATAGACTCTTTCGGGCTCTCCCTGAAAAAAATTTACAGCACCTAAAATGTATTCAGATGACTAAAAATGTGCTTCATATGGGTGACAGAACATTTTAATTAAGTACCACTCAGGTTGACTCAGTCAAAAGAAAAAAACAAAAAGCCTAAGCTACCATTGTACTGCTAGTCTTTTGAAGCCCTAGAGAAAGAAAAAATAACTCACAGAAATAAATAACAAATTAGCTGATTCTAATGGTTCATGGATTAATCAAGGTTAAGGTCCACTAAAAGCATGAATCACCATCAGAGAGTGTGAGCATAAAAAGACAAATGGTGTAAACTTTTGTGTACTTTTTCAAGACAGTGTTTGAGAACACTAATTTATACTAAAATGTAAAGCAGAAATTGAAAACAAATGTCCATCAATATTTGACACATGATATCAGAAAAAAAGGCTATTATTTAACCCCAAAATCATCTGGAAAAAAAATAAGTCAAGCAGTCTCTCTATAGGTATCTTGCAATGTAAAAATATCTATTTCTACAAAATTAACATGAATAGTTTTGTTTTATTCACAAATTTATCCATTTCTTAATTTAAGGTATAATAGGCATTTATACAAGGCACAGGAAACACAAAGCTGGTGGGAATAGCTAACAGAAAATAAGATCAAATAATCAAAACTATTTCAACATGTTAGGATGTTGGACTGGTATCAAGAAGATAAAAACTAACTAGTATCAAAGTAAAGGTCTACATTTTGATTTTGAAAATCAGTTATATATTTTTCAGGGAAAGGATCTGAATACAACATCCTAATGATCTTAATATATACCAAGAGTGCAATAACAATGCCTACAACATGTACTCCAAGCCAAGATCATATTAACAGATGCATGGAGTCCACATTAAAGGAATACCATTATTCTAACTGTTCAGACTATACAAAAAGACAGGCTCCTACCTGGAGAATCGCACTTGAAATATTCATAAAGGTAAAGAATTTAATGAACATATATTAGGAGGAACCATTAAAAAATGTATTTCAAATAGAAGAGGATATACTAAAAAGAAACACTAAGAATCCATGTTTTAGTATATTTGTATATAAGAAGAATATACTAAGAAGGAATGAGAATATACACAGAAGAAATATTAAGGTTTATTTTATAGGACGGGCTGTTGACTTTTTATGGCTCAAAAGAGTTTCTGAGGGGTAGGTTTTCTGCTAAACACAGGGAGGTACTTCTGACTGATTAGAATTACTTAAAATGGGGGCACCTGGGTGGCTCAATGGGTTAAAGCCTCTGCCTTCGGCTCAGGTCAGAGTCCTGGGATCGAGCCCCGCATGGGGCTCTCTGCTCAGCAGGGAGCCTGCTTCCTCCTCTCTCTCTCTGCCTGCCTCCCTGCCTACTTGTGGTTTCTGTCTGTCAAATAAATAAATAAAATCTTAAAAAAAAAAAGAATTACTTAAAATGACGTGGCTTATTTCTTCATCCTTCATTTGAAATTCTACATTGTTTTTTGCCAGGTCAAAAGTCCCTTCAAATCCTCATTCTATGATATGTGAAACTTACACCTCCTCTACATCGTAACTCACTATAATAGCATGAGCACAAAATAATAAATCTACACTTCTGTCTGGATGCTGAATGTTATTTTTTAATATTAAAAAACAAATACTAAGATCACAAGAAGAAAAACAATTAATATAAGCTATTATCTGGTAATTCTATTTATAAGAACTATTCTAAAGAAATAATACAAAATACAGATGAGTGTCCATTGAAAGTTATACTTTAAAAAATTTTTGAAAAAAATGCCCAAAAGTAAGAGAGTAGGTAAATATGGTATAGAACATCTATACAATAGGTTATTTACAGCTATTAAATTATTTTGTGGAAGTAATATCATGAAAAAGCTTATAATGCTTACTGTATTCTATTAGCTGAAGAGCAGATTACAAAACTGTCTACCCAACATAACGAATATGTGTGTGTATATATATCTAAAGTGCTTTTTGGAGAGTAATAAAATGGCATAATTTTAACTTTTTCCTTTATGTGTTTTATATTTTTTTTTTCAGAAAAATTTTAATTTACTATGACTGCTTGTAAAGAAGACCTCAACTTGGTAACAGAATTCACATTTTATTTGCCCAAATATTTTTTTGTTTGCTTTTTAAAGTGTTGGCATCTAAATAGGTTTAAAGAAAGTATATGCTATGGCTGAGACTTTGGCACAGATTCAGCCTTGCCTAGCAACAGCAGTGAGACACACCCACCAGCAGATTAAGGAAGGTATGGTTGTCACACTACAATGCTCAAATTCTTGTGGACAGAGCAAGAGGTGGACAATCTAGAGGTAAGACTTCAACCACATTCATCTTCCCAGGCCTCGGTTTCCTCATTCATAAAAATAAGAAGTCACAGTGGTGCCTGAGTGGCACAGTTGGTAAGTGGCCCACTCTTGGTTTCAGCTCAGGTTGTAACCTCTGGGTCATGGAATTGAACCCTATGTCAGGCTCCATGCTCTGCACAGAGTCTGCTTCAGATTCTCTCTTCTTCTTCCTCTGTCCCTCTTTCTCATGCTCTGTGTCCAAAATAAATAAATCTTTTTTTAAAGATTTTATTTATTTGAGAGAGAGAGAGAGAACAAGTGGTGCAGAGGGGAAGACAGGGGGAGAGAGAGAGAAGCAGAGAGCAGGGAGCCTGATATGGGCCTCGATCCCAGACCTAAAGATCACGACCTGAACCAAAGGCAGGTGCTTAACTGACTGAGCAACCCAGGTGCCCCTAAAATAAATAAAACTTTAAAAAAATTAGTCATATGTTGATAGTTGTTGAAGCTGGGCAAGTGGGCACATTGAAATTCATTATTTTATTTTTTTTGTAAAAAGTAAAATTTCTTCCCCAAAACCCAGTTCCCTAACAAAACTAGTATTAAAATTCAACTTAGCCCTAAAGGAAGAGCTTGCAAATAGAATGTCCCTACAATTCTATTTACTACTACCAAAGCATTATTTATTGTATATGTAGTTTTATAAGCTCTAAATCTTTGTCTCTTGACAAGAAAAACATCCACTTTTTTTTTAATAAACAAGAGTTTTGAATACAGAGAACAGGCTTATTTTTTCTGTATTACCTAATCCCCCAACTATATATATCTTGCCCTGTCCTGAAAGTAGACTGGCAAACATAATCTCAGGAGCTGAGAGTTGTTTTTGATATTTTTTAAAATATGAAATAAATTTTTTAAAGTATTTTTCAACGAACATGTATTTTAATATGAATGGCTAATGTAACCCAAATCTATTCAGTATGACAGCTAAATTGCAAAACCAAGAGGAATGTATTTCTGATAAGAAATAACTTTTAACTCCTGCAGATGTTTGAGAGGTAGAAGACAACTAAATAGAGTCATGATCTAATTACTGAGTAATGAATGGGAACTTTCTAGGTAATATTCATATATGAAGATATTTTTTCCCATCTAAAGTCATGGATGTGTAAAAGCCATTTCCACTACATAGAAAACAACATTAAACAAATCATAGAGATTTTGTAGATGGCATTTGCATTAGGAAAGCTTTATCATCTGAATTTCCAGGATTTCATGTCCAAGTCCAAAGTCTATGTTATGTCAATGATTTAAGCAGCTCATTAACAAATTAAGCTCAGTCTCCCTATTCTCAGTCCTTGACCCACTCTCCATTTCTACTATATTACCATTAACTACAACAAAGGACCTACACCTATTTAACCCATCCCCCCACCACATCCATTCTAGTAATCATCAGTTTGTTCTCTATAGTTGAGTATATTTTTGGTTTGCCTCTCTCTCTTTTTTTCCCCCCTTTACTCATTTATTTCTGAAATTCCATATACGGGTGAAATCATATGGTATTTGTCTTTCTCTAACTGACTTATGTCGTTTAGCATAGTACTCTCTAGTTTCACCCATGTCATCACAGATGACAAGGTTTCATTCTTTTTTATGGCTGAGTAACATTTTGATATAGATAGATGATGATGATAGATAGATGATAGATACATAGATACATAGATAGATAGATAGATATCTCATGTCTTTAACCAATCATTAGTTGATGGACACTTCTTCCCATAGTTCGGCTATTGATAATGCTACTGTAAACACTGGGGTGTATGTGACCCTTTGAATCTGTATTTTTGCATCCTTTGAGTAAATAACTAGTAGTGTAATTGCTGGATCACAGGGTAGCTTTATTTTTAACTTTTTAAGGAACTTCAATAATGTTTTTCAGAGTGGCTACAGCAGTTTGCATTCCCACCAACAGTGTAAGAGGGTTCCCCTTTCTCCACATCCTTGCCAATACCCATCATTTTTTGCATTGTTGATTTTAGCCTTTCTGACAAGGTATGAGGTTATATCTCATTGTAATTTGATTTGTATTTCCCTGATGATGAATGATGTTGAGCATCTTTTCATGTGTCTGTTGGCCATCTCTTTGTCTTCTTTGGAAATGTGTCTATTCATCTATTCTGCCCATTTTTTAATTGTATTATTCATTTTTGGGGTGTTGAGTTTTATAAGTTGTTTATATACTTGGGATACTAACCCTTTATCAGAGGAGTACACTTGTTATGACAAGCACCAGGTGTCATATGGACATGTTGAACCAATATATTACACACATGAACCTGATATTATACTGTATGTTAACTAAATAAAAACTTTTTTAAAAAGGACTTCCAAGTCTTTTTATAATTAATAACTTAAATTTTATTTTTGTCTAACATGCCTTGAATGTTTCCCACATCTCATTTATCAGTTTTTAAACTTTTATTTTTGTGTGTTTAATACTTATCTGGTTCACTAGTGCGTAAACTTCAAGAAGTCAGAGACCAAGTCCTTTTGCCCTCACTCTATTTCTTTACATCTGACATTTAGGAGGCAATACATTTTTTGTAATTTATTACATGAAAGAATGATTTGAAAAGGTTTATATTTATCATGAGGCCTAATTTTATCATTTTTCCAGCCTCATTCTAAAATGTATACTTTCCAATCCTTAAAAATTTAACAATGGTATCAAAATGGCGGTAAGATCCAAAACATATAAAGAACTGATAGAACTCAATAACAGAAAAACAATCTGATTACAAAAGGAAAAGAAGAATAAATAGATATTTCTTCCAGAAAAGATACCCAAATGGCCAGCAGGTATATAAAAAGATGCTCAATATCACTAATCATCAGGAAAATGCAAATCAAGACAATGAGATATCAATTCATACCAGTAAGAATGGCTATTATCAAGAATAAAATGAAAAAAAAAAGAAGACAAGACATTAAGTGATGGTGAGGATATAGAGAAAAGGGTACTCTCAAGCACTGTTGATGGGAATGTTTAAATTGGTAGCACCACTATGGCAAACAGTATGGAGACTGGTCAAAAATTAAAAATAGAACTACCATATTATTCACCAACTCCATTTCTCAGTATGTATGCAAAGGAAATGAAAACATAATATTGAAGAAATATATGCATTTCCAGGTTTATTGCAGCATTATTCATAGTACACAATATAAGGAAACAATCTAGGTGCCCGTTGACAGATGAATAGATAAAGAAGATCTGAAACCCATGAGAAAGAAGGAAATCCTATCATTTGCAACAACATGGATAGACCTTGAGAAAATTATGCTAAGTGAGATAAATCAGACAAAGACAAATACTATATGATACAACTTATATGTGGAACCAAAAAAGCTCAACTTGTAAAAACAGAAAGCAAAATGGTGGCTACCAAGGGCTTGAGGGTCAGGGGTCAGAATAGAAGAGATGTTTAAGGATTCAAACTTGCAACTAGTAGGTAAATAAGACCTAAAGATCTAATGTACAGTAGAGTGATTATAGGTGACAACATTGTATTATAAACATCAAACTTGCTAGGAGACTAGATCTCAATTATTCCCATTACAAAAAAGAAATACAAGTATGTGATATGATAGAGGTGCATTCTTGCATATATGTTGCATAGCACAATATAAAAATATATTAAATCAACATATGGTACAACTTAAATGTAAAAACATCTAACAATGGTAACATTTTAAAGATTTTTTTTGCCAGAACAGACAAATATTCACAGGATATATAGAAGATTTCCTCTTTAGCAGTTTGTTACTCATAAAAAGTGTCTATTTCTAGGAATTTCAGCTAGTATGTTATTTTCAACCAAGTCAAATTTTACTTGAGGTGGCCATCCCAGATTTAGGTGCCATTACTTCCTGACACAAGATTGAGTTTTCCTTCTGTGAAAAATGTTAACTAAGCACATGTTTCTCATGCAGTGTGATTTGTCACACTGTTCCATAGAAATATAAAACTGGGCCTGGTCCAATGCAGCAAGAATCAAAAGGCTAATTTCTCTTCCCTCTGGTTGATGTGATAGTATCATAAGGTTGTCATCAAGAGACATCTATTTTCTGTTACTATCTGAAAGAAAAGAGAGCATACCCAATTACTAATTTTCAAAAAGCACTTTTTGAAAGGTAACATTATAATTTATCTGTCTCTCAAAATTTTTTTTCAAAAATGGTCCAGAGACAGTGGCCCAATATTTCATTTTACCTAAATATTACTAAATTCTGATGCACAGAATTTGTTAGATATCATTCGTTATACTTCCCAGAGAGAAAGCAATGCATTTAAGAGAAAGAAAATGATCAGACTAAAAGATGGAAAATAAAAATTCAAACCTCTGAGGCTTACAGCACTTTATTCATGCCTCAGTTTCTGCATCGGAGAAACAGATTATTTTTTGTTTTTACTTAGACTCTGGTGAGAATTTGCTATTATTCAAAAAATATATTCACAAATTATTTTGTATGTGATAGTCCAAATATGATGCCATAATTTAATAATTTCTTCTTACCAAGTCATTGTTCTAGAGTCATTGAATTCAAGCTAAAGAAACAAACATATTTTAATATACATGTGTTCATTCTTTAAAGATTTTATTTATTTAAGAGAAAGAGCAAGCACACGACCCCAAGGAGGAGGAGGGACAGAGGGAAGAATCTCAAGCAGACTCCCTGCTGAGCACAGAGCCGTTCACAGGGCTCAATCTCATGACCCTGAGATCATGACCTGAGCTGAAATCAAGAGTCAGATGCTCAACCAACTGAGCCACCCAGGCACACCTATACATTTATTCTTTGCATAAAAAAGCAAGGTAACAGCTTAAAAGCAAATTCATGGGCAATAATATACCATATACATTAAAAATAATTTGATGTTCTTCCTGAGGTGGCCACAAAGAATCAATGCAGACAAATCAAAAGAAAGGGGAAAAAACTTGCTTACTTGCAGCTGAAGAAAGTAAGGAACACTTGGCCTCAGATTCTGGTAGTGTTTCTTGCTGGTTTTTTGACTCATGGATTTTTTCCTCCTCTTGGCTGGGTGTTGCTGACATACCCATTGGGTTTTCTCTGCCAACTGAAATTAAGATTTTAAAGATGCAATCCTCTCAAAATCACTTGTTTCTTCTCAGAAAATTCACCATATGTTCAGCTATGCAAGTTTAAGTTTTGCTATTGTCTCCATTTCAATGCCTAGTCAAATCTTTTCACTCTGCATTACATAGTTACCAGAAAATGACTTTTTATTCTTAGCAGCAGACTGTGCATGAATGGTATTCCTATAAAATCTATTCACTGCCTTGTAAATTCAAGCAATAATTTAACACCACAGTATGAGTCAAATAACTTATTCAAGATGTTTTTCTTATAGATTTTAAACAGAAACTCCTTTGATAATCTGGCACTTTGCCTTCCTTGGAAGGGGAAACTGATTAAAACATCACTCAAACAACATTTTACGTTACCTTACTGAAATATGAAAATCAAGGAAATATACATATAAATGAAGAAAACATTATCTATTTTTCTGCCTTTTATTTAGAAACAAGTGTTTTGGTATTTTGTTCAGGAATAGATATCTCCAGCCTACCTGAATAATGATTCTAATGATTCACAGTTTAAGTTGTTTGTGTTTCCTTCTTAGGGTTCAGCCATAGTTACAAACCTCATCAGCAAAAAAAATTATATTGATGTCTGATTTTATGTAATAATAAATAATAGCAGCTACTTCTTAATATCATAATTGCAGTCAATAATTTCAGATGACCCATGAAATGTACGTTAGCATCAGAAGGCATGATGATCTCATAACTATGGTTAACAGAAATCAACACTTAATCATATAGAGTGATGGCAATGACTATACAACACTGGTGTCTAAAGAACTGCCTGTGATAATATTGTCATATATATATCCAGAGAGAGAGAGAGAGAGAGATCCTTATAATTATTTGATATTATGTAATTTCAGATAATAATAATCTTTTGAACACCAAACTCTGTAAAACTCATGTGTTTCTCGACATGGCTTATCTACAATGCAATGCTTAGACATTGCTTAGTTCCTAATAAAGGAACTTTAAAATATTTAAAAGATCAGAAATAGCTAGAAATGTGTCCACTGAGGGTAAATGAACACTTAAAGAGGAAAGAATAAAAACGATTCCTAAATATAATTCAGCCACCATTTTCTTATAGTCCATTAAGGGACCCATAATCAAGGGACTACATTATCTACAAATAATGTAGAAATCCAGGATTTACAAAGAGAAAATAATCTCTCTCACAGGCACTGCCAGAAGCATAAGAATAAATAAATGCATAACACATGGCTTTGACATTGATGAGCTTACAGCCCAGAGGTAGAACACATAAACAATGACCTTTGGTATATATTGATGAGCTCTATAGCATACACCAAGCACAGTGTGCCTAACACAGAATGGGCTGCACAACAGTCAGCCTAAGCAAACTGTAAAACAGGAACACGCATTTCTTATCTCTCTATCCTCCCACACTGGCTTTTCAAGATTCTACCTCATCGTGAAAAATGAATGTCAATATATTTTTATAAACACAACAGTTATCTTAATAGTAGGAAATTTAGGGGGTGCCCGGGTGGCTCAGTCGGTTAAGCAGCTGTGTTCAGCTCAGGTCATGATCCCAGGGTCCAGGGATCAAGTCCCACATCGGTCTCCCTGCTCAGTGGAGAGCCTGCTTCTCCCTCTCCCTCTCCCTCTCCCTGCCTCTCTGCCTACTTGTGCTCTCTATCTCTCTGTCAAATAAATAAATAAAATCTTAAAAAAAAAATAGTAGGAAATTTAGGACCTGGACGACATTTTTTGGAATGGTCATCCTATATGTTCCTGTCTTTCTGTATAGAACACTGCCCAACTTGGCCTTTGAACCAGGTGGGTCACAGCTGGAGGTCTAAAATCCAGGTACCAAACAGCCATCCATTGGATTCAGAGCCTACTCTGAATTGGAGTAACTCTTACCAGTGTGCTCTTTTTGTCTCACTTTCACAATTTAAAAAGGAATCTGAAGATTTATTAAACACAATATTAAAAAAAAAACTGTGATAAAGGTGGAAGAAACAGAATTGTCTAGCTGGAATTGAATGATTACTTTGTAATCATCTCATTATATCCAAAAGTTTAGTAGTATCAAGATCAACCACACAGAAAGGCTATAACTGCAAAAACTGAACTTGTAAAAAAAATTTTTGTTTTATTAAATACCAGCTACTTATAGGTAAAATAAGCTAAAATACAATAGTAAAGTGTCATGTTGTTATGACATATACATTTAAATCCATAAAATCTATTTTATTATCTGAAATATATTTTTGTCACACTTCTCTACATAAGATAATAAGGTACATATTCAGGATCTGATAAACTGGGTATATGATAGTTATTTCATTTATATTTTGAAACTTGAAGGATCTTAGCACACTAGTATGAAGTGAAAAGGAATTTTCCAAACATACTTTAATAAAAACTTCCATAAAATTTGAACCTGAAATAAATTCCTTATTATAATAAAAATGTAACTTCTGAACCATATCTTTAGTCTTGTATTTTTTTCAGGTTACTGATACCTGAGCCTCATAATTTGTATACAGAAGCTAATACAATAAAACTGGACTGGAATTTGAGCAAGAGGAGGCAAACTTTAAGCATAATTTAAGTCTCAGATATGATACTTATAAAACTTGGATATGGGGCGCCTGGGTGGCTCAGTGGGTTAAGCCGCTGCCTTTGGCTCAGGTCATGATCTCAGGGTCCTGGGATCGAGTCCCGCATCGGGCTCCCTGCTCGGCAGGGAGCCTGCTTCCCTCTCTCTCTCTCTCTCTGCCTGCCTCTCCGTCTACTTGTGATCTCTCTCTGTCAAATAAATAAATAAAATCTTAAAAAAAATTTTGTATTAAAACTTGGATATGTTCACTGTTACCTAAATGCCCTAAAAAAGAAATAGTGCATTAAAGTTAATGGGAAGTCACAAATTATATTGATCCAAAATTCTTCAAATAATACCAAGCACATTATGTTGTTATTATATGGAATTATAACCGTGGAGTTATTATCTGGAAAAATGGGAATGAACAGAGCTTCCAAATAATCCATTGAGAACTTTCTCCATGGGCTCAGTATGATAACTGATTGTGTAAGCACATGAAGTCAGATCTCACACTTTCTCCTATACACAGGGTTCCTAGTACTGTGAATGTAACTCATGAGTAAGAGAGGTTTTGCTGCACAAGACAACTATTTCATCTAAATGGTAGTAGGAACAATGACTTTTATTATAAATTCTTTTTTTAATTAATTTTATTTTTTCAGTGTTCCATGATTCATTGTTTATGCACCGCACCCAGTGCCCCATGCTATACATGCCCTCCTTAACACACTATTAATTGAACCAAATTCTAACCAAATTGTAGATAAAGAAATCAAGTCATAGAGAAGTTATATTATTTGTCCAAAGTGATTAAAAAGAAAAAATGAGAAGATATCTCCCCAGGAATCTAGTAACTCTAGTTAAGTTATAAAAGAAACATCATGATGAATTACAGCAGAAACTAAAGAAACTAAAAACAGGAAATCAACACAGAAAATCAATGTACCAAAATCTGATTA
This sequence comes from Enhydra lutris kenyoni, assembly GCF_002288905.1. NCBI lineage: Eukaryota > Metazoa > Chordata > Mammalia > Carnivora > Mustelidae > Enhydra > Enhydra lutris. Next base: position 11,234,508 of record NW_019154125.1, read on the forward strand.
TTTGGGAAAGATCAATAAAATTCATAAGTCTCTAGTCAGGCTAAGAAAAAAAAGATGAAAGAACATAAATCACTAACATTAGAAATGAAAGAGAGAACATCATTACAGATCCTATGGACATTAAAAGGATATAAAGGAATACTTTCAACAACTCTATGCTCTCAAATTTGATAACCTAGATGAAATGGACCAATTCCTTAAAGACACAATTTGCCAAAACTCACACAAGAAGAAACAGACAAAATAAATAGTCAAGTCTATTAAAGAAACTGAATCAATATTAAATAACCTTCTAAAACAGAAAGCATCTGGCCCAAATAGGTTCCCTGGTGAATCTTACACCAAAAAATTTAAGGGAGAAATTATACCAATTCTCTACAATCTCTTTCAGAGGATAAAAAAAGAGGGAATATTTCCTAACTCATTCTAGGAGGTCAGTATCGCCCTAATACCAAAAACCATACAAAGACATTGCAAGAAAAAAACTATAAACCAATACTTCTGATGAACATAGACACAAATATCCTCAAAACAATATTAGTAAATTGAATCCAACAATCTATAAAAAGATTAATATAATAAGACCAAGTGGGATTTATCTCAGATATATGAGGCTGGTTCAACATTCAATAATTAATTAATGTAAGGATTTTTAGGTCAATTAAAATATTCTTTAGTTGGGGTGCCTGGGTGGCTCAGTGGGTTAAGCCGCTGCCTTCGGCTCAGGTCATGATCTCAGGGTCCTGGGATCGAGCCCTGCATCGGGCTCTCTGCTCAGCGGGGAGCCTGCTTCCTCCTCTCTCTTTGCCTGCCTCTCTGCCTGCTTGTGATCTCTGTCTGTCAAATAAATAAATAAAATCTTTAAAAAAAAAATTCTTTAGATATCAGACTGATGGATGATATTTGTTTTTTTACGCATTTGTCCAAATCCATGGAATGTGCAATACTAAGATCAAATCAAAATGTTAGCTATAAACTCTAAATAATTATGATATTTCAATGTAGGTTCATCAATTATAATAAATGTACCACCTGGTGGGGAATTTTGGTGGGGAAGGCTATGCATCTGTGGGGCAGGAGATAAATGGGAAATCTCTATACCTTCCCCTCAATTTTTCTGTGAACATTTAACTGCTCTTTAAAAAGTCTTTAAAAGGGGGCACGTGTGTCATCCAGTCATTAAGCGTCTGCCTTTGACTCAGGTCGTGATCCCAGGGTCCTGAGATCAAGCCCCGCATCAGGCTCCCTATGTGGTGAGAAGCCCGCTTCTCCCTCTCCCACTCCCCACCTTGTGTTTCCTCTATTGTTGTGTCTCTCACTGTCAAATAAATAAATAAAATCTTTAAATAAATAAATAAATAAATAGTCTTTAAAAAATCTTGCTGAAAAAAAAAATTCACCATGAGGACTCTTCCGTTCTTTAATAATCATAACCACAAATACTTGTATAGTGTTTGTATAGCACTGACTGAATACCAGAAATTATTAGAAACATTTTATATATATTAACTCATGTAATTCACACATCAGCCCTGATTTAAGGCACCCTTCATTTTCATTTTATAGAGAATGGACATTTGATACAAGTGCTGTCAGAGCACACAGCTAACAAGAAGCCTAAGCAGGATATGGATAACTGGTAGCCTGGTTTCAGCCTATGAGTGAAATATCCTTGCCTCTCTACCCTGCTGTACTTTGAAGGCTCTCACTGTTTGGTAGGTGAACCCAGTCAACAAGATTGTGTCATCACAGGCAGGGCAGAGTAGTGAACTCCATGTGATTATGAGCCTTGCCACACCAACCAGTGTATAAAGACACTTATATCAAGTACAGTTGCATCTAAGGATACCAGAACCATGATTCAGGGGTACACGCTTGGAGACAACAGGTAACTGCCCCACAGAAAGATCTCTACTGAAGTCTCCTGAAATGCAACCTTACTATGCTCTTCCTAAAATGATCTCTTCCCCTATCCAAGTCCCTTTGTTGCTAAGGGTGCCTGACAATTTCAACTGTACCTTCCTGAAAACTATGAAGAAAAGTTAATATTGTTTAAAACAAAACAAAACCAAACCTATGGAGCCAAGCTGCTCTATATCTGCATTCAAATACAAACTGAAAATTCTCAGCAGTTTTATGGGGATAATTTTTGTTGTTCTCGGTATTGGGCAGGTTCAACCTATTTGTGTGTGTGTGTGTGTGTGTGTGTGTGTGTGTGTGTGTGTAGTCTGGTTAGACAAGATTCTAAAAACAATGAAGTGATTTTGGGAACTACTATAAAATTTTAAGGAAACATCCTGCTGCTCTTCAAACTAAAGGTCATGAGTTTCTTCCCATTTCAACTGCACACTTATGTATATCTGCCCACAATTTATTTACTCAAAATATGTTTACTCAATTTCAATAGGTTCACAGAGTCACAGTAAAAGTTCTTACTGTAATGCAATGCTCTTATTCTCACTTACAAATGACAAAACAGAGGTTCAGAGAGGTTAATCAACTTAATTAGGGACATACTGTTAGCACATGAAAATAAAACCCAAACATTCCTAACGTGAACTCTCAGTCACTTTATGCTACATCATTCATTTGTTCAAGAACCTACTCTGAGCCAGGCATTGCACTGTATCCCAGAGATATCATGGGAACCCACTGTACTGTTTAGTACTCAATTATCAGGAAAGCTTCAACAAATACCGCAAGATAGCTTGTTACTCAGTAGACAGGAGGGACCTCAGGGGAGTATTTAAAGTCCATGCTAGTCACCAGAAGGCCAACATTAGCAAAGTTTCAAAAGACATTGGGTTATATTCTCTCAACTGAATATCATATAAGATGTTAAGTTCTAATAGACATAAGACAAGACAAGATCATAAGCAGTCCGAACTTACTGAAAAATCCATTTTGGTGACTTATTTTTCACTGTTATGAGAAATAACATGACCCAATAACCTGTTAGTTTTCTGCTCAATATCTGGTTCAAGAGTTTGACATACTTTAAATGGAAAGGTTTGGAAGAAGAGTGTCAACAAATTCAGATAGCTCAAAGACAAATCCTGCTTTAGCAAGACATTTTTATGTGTTTGAGTTAGAAAAACCTATTCTTTCTTACCTCCTGTGTTTCCTTTGCTTTCACAGAGAATACTTCACTTCTGACACTTCTGATCACCAAATGTGTAGGAACTTTTGCCAAACCAAACAGCTCTGCAGCACTAGCTGGATGTCCTACAATCTAATTCAATTCTGACACTATTTACCTGGAGATAGCATCAGACCCCACAGGTAAAGGGCTCAGTTCCACAAGACCATCTCTCTCTTCAGATGCTAATCCCAAGTCCAAGTTATTAACTGTGCTTCTGACCAATCAGCTATAAATCGAAGATTCCCACAACCCTTCTTCAAGTTCGATTAATTTGCTGGAGCAGCTCACAGAACTCAAGGAAATACTTATGTTTGCCAGTCTGTTTATTAAAGGACATAACAAAGCATATTAATAACAGTCAGATAAAAAGAAACACAAAGCGAGGTCTATGAGAGCCCTGAGTACAGGCACTTCTGTCCTCATTGAGTTGGGGTACCTCACCTCCCAGGATGTAAATGTTTTCACTAACCTGGAAGCTCCCAAAACCCCATTCTATTGAGATTTTATGGAGGCTTCCTCACAGGCATGATCAATTTTTAACTCTATGCCCAGGTTTTCTCCTGTCTCTGAAGGATGGAAGGATAGAGTTAAAAATGCTAAGCTTTGAATCATGGCTTAGTCTTCCACGGGGCTACCTAGAGTCACCTCATTAGAATAAAAGATGCTTGTCATGCTCTTATCACTTAGGAATTTATAAGGGTTTTAGGAGTTCTGTGGAGGAACCAGAGTAGGGGATGGGTGGCAGAGATCAATATATTTTCTTTTTCTTTTTTTTTTTTTTTTAAGATTTATCTATTTATTTGACAGGCAGAGATCACAAGCAGGCAGAGAGGCAGCGGGGGTGGGGGGGAGCAGGCTCCCCGCTGAGCAGAGAGCCGGATGTGGGGCTCGACCCAGGACCCTGGGATCATGACCTGAGCTGAAGGTAGAGGCTTTAACCCACTGAGCCACCCAGGTGCCCCCAATATATTTTCTATTATCTTACACTGTTCTCTAAATCTTTCGTTACACCTTTATTTACCTGATCTGGCAGGAAATTCAGTACTACCCAGAAAAGTAAGAGAAAATATAGGTGAAAGAAGACAGCCACAAAAACTGAATTTTCAAAAGTGCATATAAATACAGCAAATATGAGCCTTTGTACAGTAGCCATTCTTTGTGCTTTATTTTGTTGAAATGTGCACAGCCTAATGATTACCTAGAGTCAAAATAAATCCCATAAAGGAGTTGTTGCAACCAATTCTGCAGCTATACTTTTCATTACAGGCCTGGGTAGGGAAAATACAAACCTGATGCAGAAACCAAAGGGCAAGTGGTATATACATGGATGACTTTAACATCATGGCTCATGTCCTGTGAAAATGGGTATGTATTCCTAGACAGTGTATTTTGAATAAATGTTAGTGCTTCCATGCCTTTCCTCAGAATTCCTAGGATTCATGATCCTTCAATAAAGTTTCCAAAGCAATATTTCCAGCATTAAAATGGGAAGTTGCGGGGCACCTGGGTGGCTCAGTGGGTTAAAGCCTCTGCCTTCGGCTCAGGTCATGATCTCAGGGTCCTGGAATCGAGCCCTGCATCGGGCTCTCTGCTCAGCGGGGAGCCTGCTTCCTCCTCTCTCTCTCTCTGCCTGCCTCTCTGCCTACTTGTGATCTCTGTCTGTCAAATAAATAAATAAAACATTTTAAAAAAATGGGAAGTTGCCTCAGTATATTTAGCAATAATATATGTAGGGTTAACATTTCTTGGAACAGTCTACTTCTGTACAAATGTTGACATTTATAATACTGGTGATGAGAGTCCCTATATCAACGAGAACTTCTTGGTCAATCTGGGTGTCTACAACAGCAGGGAGAGGGGAATTACTAGGCAAACTTTCATTGTCAGCTTTTTCCAAGATTCTGAGAATACTAACAGGTAACATATAGAACACATACCACAAGATAACCTGAACCCTGAATATGTCAGCCAATGCCACAGAAGTTCAGCTGACTTGTTGTAATGTTCCAAGGATTCTCGCTTGAAGGCCATATCAGCAAGTGTCTTCATATATATTAATATCATGTCCGACAAAATGAGTTCTCTGCCTTTAATTCTATTAACTGCTTCTTCTTACTGAATCCACGAACAACAGAATCTTACCCCTCACTTTTCCATGTTTCTATCCAGGCTCTTGAATTCTCATACAATGACAAGATACATAAAGAGCCATGTATAATGTATTGGGCTAAAACATCTCATCAATGCAATGTGGTATTGTAGTCATTTTTACAGATTGAAAATAATCAGTGAGAAGGTATGGAGCTAAGAATTTTAATTTTCCTTTTAATTTGAAAGTCTGTAGTCCTTTGGAATAAGTCCTTCGAGGACATCAATCTTTATAGAGCTGGAAGTCTAGCTTTACAGTATGTTTGAAAATCTTCTCATTCATTGTTTTTAAGTGAAAGATATACTTGCAATGAATGCCTAGGACTTACTTAGAACTTCCATAATCTAACTAACAGACAAAATTCCATGATTATTCTCATGGGTTAATCCAGATAGGAATAGCTTGTTGATCACCGGAATTTGCATCTAATAAGGACAATTTATAAAATCTCAGACTGATAAATGATAGCCCAAAGTCAGAGAAGAGGAACCTCTCTATAGCCAAGACAAATAGGAGCCTTTAGGCAATTCCTCATAGGATTAACAGGTAGTGTGCCAAGATATACTTCTCATTTCTGGGACTGCTAGAATAACTATGGGACATTCAGATTTAAGAAGTCTATTGTTTTGAAATTGAGGGAACATTTTCACTTCTGGTAATTTATGCTAGGAAAAAATTTCAGACCAGTGTAAAAATATGTATGCACATGAATGATCATCCAACATTGTTAATAATAACCAAAAAAATCCACAATAAAATAGCCAACATTAAAGGATTGTTTAAATAATTTGTGGCAAATGAATTAATAAAACTCACTTGAAAAGATAGTATAAATCTATGAGTATTTAGGAAAATCATTTGTTTCTTTAAGTAAAAAAGCATATAAAGTTGTTTTATATAAATACAATGGAAGCCTTATATTTTGTTAAAAATATGCTTTTAGGGGGCCTGAGTGGCTCAGTCTATTAAGTGTGTGCCTTGGGTTTAGGTCATGATCCCAGGGTCCTGGGATCAAGTCTCACATCAGGCTTCTTGCTCAGAGGAAGCCTGCTTCTTCCTCTCCCTGTGCTGCTCCCCTGCTTGTTCTCTCTCCCACTCTTAAATAAATAAATTAATTAATTAAAATTTTTATATATATATATACTTTTAGTATAGAAAAGAAGGAAGATAAATATATACAAAACACACTTTCATAGAAAGAAGTAATGAAAAAAATAGACAGATTTCCACATGAGTATATTTTCAAAAATTTCCACAATTACATGCATTATTTATATAATAAAAATAATAAGGGGGAAAAGAAATTATTTGAACAAATTACTGACATCTATCAATCTAGCATTAGAAGACTTTGTCTCAGGCCTGCTGGCTATAAGCTTTCAAAAATTAATTCACAATCACTGGGGACATTCAATTCTTTTTTAAAAACACACTATCAAATAATTAAAGTGAAGTTTCAAAAGACCGTAAGAAGTAATTTATCTATCTTCCAAAGTGAGAATAAATGATAGAACCCATGTTTCTCATGTCTGGCATAAAATAACTGCCAACAAATGTTGGTATTATGACTGAAATAAGAACTTTCATATGCATTTACTTGCTTGATCCCCACCAGCTCTACTGGCAAAATAGGGCAGGTATCCACCACGACCAGGTGGGATTCATCCCTGGGTTACAAGGCTGGTTCAACATTCACAAAGCAATCAATGTGATAGAACAAATCAATAAGAGAAGAGAGAAGAACCACATGGTCCTCTCAATTGATGCAGAAAAAGCATTTGACAAAATCCAACATTTGTTCCTGATTAAAATGTTTCAAAGTATAGGGATAGAGGGAACATTCCTGAACTTCATAAATCTATCTAGGAAAAACCCACAGCAAATATCATCTTCAATGGGAAAAAGCTCACAGCCTTCCCGTTGAGATCAGAAACATGACAAGGATGCCCATTCTCACCACTTTTGTTCAACGTAGTATTAGAAGTCCTAGCAACAGCAATCAGAAAACAAAGAGAAATAAAAGGCATCCAAATTGGCAATGAAGAAGTGAAATAAGTCAAGCAGGCAGATATCAATGTTTGCCAGTTACACAGACACAGAAACCAAAGCTCTCTGATGTTACTTGGTTTAACTAAGATCATACAGCTGGCAAAAAGAGAAAAAAACTCTAATTATCCATGACTTCTTTTCTATTGGTACTAATACCTGAGGTCACAAACATGGCCTTTTATTATTTCTCTCTTATGTATTGCCACAAATTATATTTTTTACTCATCTTTTTTTTCCTAATTATTGTTATCTCTGCTTTCTCCTCTTTTCTTCAGTGTTTCTTCCTTTGTATTAGTTCTCCTTTCTCCCTGTGCTTTTCCAGCATGGTTGCTGTCCCCTGATAGCTATTTCTCACAGCTTTTTCTTCTACTCCACCCTGTGTCTTCCTGCTCTCCAGTCATCTGTTTCCCTGCAGTGCGCCAGAGACAGATGGCATACCCACTTTGTTGAGTAGGAGTGCCACTCTGTGCCAGTCTGTGGAAAAACAGAGGGTGGAGGGAGTGGTGGTATGGATGGCAGTAAGTTAAGGTGTACTAATCCAATTTGCAAAATTTTAAATATGGCACCTAAAGACTGAGAAGGAATTGAGGCAGATAGCACAAAGAACAAGGCCAGATATATCATCATGTTAAATCAAGCTCTTATTTAAACTATCTTCAGTAGGAATATATATATATAGATATAGATTAGATATAGATATAGATATAGATATAAGATAGATATATCTATATATATATACACATACACACACACACACACACACACATACATACACACGGACACATAATATATGATATTATATATATGAAGGATACTATATACATATGTAGGATTTTTTATATATATATGTAGGATATTATATATATCGATATATATATAATGTTATATATATAAAGTACAGGTAGTTTTTAATAAGCAAAGAGAAGTTAAATAAGAGTCAGACTAAGAAAGTCATGTAGATTTTGATTAAGCCAAAGTCCATGGGACTACATCAGGCAAAAATTAAATAGCAAACTAAATTTGCAGATAATTTAAGAACACTATCGAGTTATCTCACTAACCTTTGTGCTCAAGCAAAAATACATTCTAAGCTTAAACTGTTTAAATAGTCTACAGATCCTCACTACAATTGGCTAGAGAATCTGATCTTAGATATGAGAGAAATCAGTTTCAAAATATTTACATTTCTGTCCTATCCTTATACTTTTTTTCCAAATCTTATTTTCAATTTATAATGATTGTTTTTCTATCTCACTTTATATTTCTAGCATTAAAAATTAATAGCAATGAAACTGAGAATATTTCTAATAGTCCCATCCCCCTCACAGTGTATATGGAGATATCATTAAATAACGAAATATACACACGTAAAGACACATATACAAATGCACAAATTTTGAAACTATAAAGGAGCTTAATATAGTAAAAACTCTATGTCTAACATAAACATCTGAAAAACTGGGATAAATGATCTTCATAATCTTTTTCACTCCTTCTAAATAACAACAAAGGCTAATAGCAGAGATTGTCTTAGTAAAAATGTGATTAAATTGTCAGACACAAAAGCATCACAAAGCAAACCAAAATGGAAGTATCTTAAAGTAAACATACATTTGATGACCTGCGGATAGAAGAAAACATTCCCATTCTTAGTATAAATAACTGGTTTTGCCTGTCCATCTGGCTGAAGTCCAACAAACAATCCTGGGCTTTTCATGGATTCCAGGCTTATAGATGCATTTTCCAAGTTCTTCTTAATTTTAAAATGACAGTCAGTATCTCCTGTACCCTGTGATCAATATAATATGATTGCATAAACATAAGTAAACACCAAAGGGCAGAATTTAAAACCAGTCACATCACAAGAACATAATTTTGCCTCATTTTCAAATCCTCATGACAAATACAGAACCTTTTTACATATATTGCACTATGCACTTCACTCTGTTCCATAAGATCCAGAAACAGAGACCGTGTGTTCAGCTGAGGCAAGGGTGTATGCCCTGGATAAAAGGCTCTAAGTAACAGAGGAGCTTCAACTACAGAGAGTGCAAGGTATGCTTGTATTTCATTTCAGAGTTACTAACATGTATAGGTGAAAAGAGAATACTAAAATGTGAAATTTTCCTTTTGAAAAATACTCTAAGATAATGAAAAAGAAGGCAATTCTCACCATAAGTCCATTTACATTTAAACACAAACCAATCTTCTGTGCTATTCCACAGTTTCTGAATTAAAATTTTTTAAAGATTTTATTTATTTCTTTGAGAGAGAGAGAGAGTCTGTGTGCATAAGTGGTGGGGTGGGGGGTGGCCGGGGAAAAGGGAAAAGCGGGCTTCCTGCTGAGCAGGGAACCATACAAGCAGGGCTCATCCTAGGTCCAGGAGATCATGACCTAAGCCAAAGGCAGATGCTTAATCAACTAAGCCACTGAAGCAATCCCGTGAATTGAATTTTTACCAATAAATAGACTTCACATAAATTACTCAAAGACTGTGTAACAAAACATTCAAGAATTAAGTGCTTAGGCATAATCTACATACCCTTCAGATCATCAAAATCTCTCTCCCTTTTAAAGGCATGTATCATCTAATATTAGAAAATAATTCACATTTTTTACCTCTTAGTGCTTTAAATTTTTTCTTATAAGATTTAGGAGTTCCAAAAAATAAGTTTTGTGAAAATGAATTAAAATTTTCAATGCAAATATTTTTTTATTTGTAAAAGACAATTATATTCTGACCCCTAGCCTTGTAGGTGAGCTTCTTTTAGGTGAGAACCAAGTGTCTGTTGTCTGTTTCTTTCTCACAATATAAATATGATTCAATAAAACTCTGGCTTTGATTTGTTCACAGCCAAATAGAGTACATATCCATATATAGTAATACTACTACTAATACTTATAATAATATATAAGGTCAATAGGGTAGAAATACACTCCTTGGGTTTAGAGAGGAAAAAAAATGAAATAAACTCAGGAGAATCAGGAAGGGCTTTTTGGAAAAGGTGAAGCTAAGTGCTAAATAGGAACTAAGTTTAGTAGAAGGAAGTGACGGGTGGAGGTAGAGAATTACAGGCATGGGGCAGCATGAACAAAGGCCAAGAGGCGATAAACAGTATGGTGTGTATATGACCAGGCTTCTTGACGTTCTTGAGCAACAGAGTGGGAAAGTGAATTCAGAAAGGTAGGATCAGTTCATATGTGACTTAGAAAGTCTAGCCTTATCTAAGACCATGGGAGCCACTGAAGGATTTTAATTATAGGAGTGACAGAGACAGATCTTAAATTATCTTCAGATAATTCCTTTAATGCTCCTTTAATGCCCCTCTAATATTCATTATCTACCCAATCAGTTACATAACCCTTTGCGGGGTTTTCTAGCAATGATTAGCAGATTCTTAATTCTAGCCTGTTGTTCAAGTATTCACCACTGGAGCTCCCTTTAATTATTATTTCTTAGAATAGAATTTATATTTTACAACAGTTTTTGATTTACAGAAAAATAGAGAAGACAGTACAGGTTTCCCCAGATATCTGCACTTACTTTTTCCTATCAACATATTACATTATTATGATACATTTGTTACAATTAATGAACCAATGTTGACACATTATTAACTAGTACTTTATTGATATTTCCTTAATTTTTAACAAATATAATTTTTCTGTCCAGAATCCTGAAAAGCCTGTCCTTTCTCCACTGAAATGCCTTTGCTCCTTTATCAAAGATAAAGTGACTATATTTATGTGGGTCTATTGCTGTATTCCATTGATCTATTCTTCAAACAATACCACACTGTCTTGAGTATTTCAGCTCTACAGTAAGTCTTGAAGTTGAGTAGTGTCAGGCCTCTAACTTTTTTCTTCTTCAGCATTTTGTTGGCTATTCTGGGTCTTTTGCCTTCCACATAAACTTTAGAATCAGTTTGTTGATACCCACAAAATAGCTTGTTGATATTTTGATTGAGATTATGTTGAATCTATTGACCAAGCTGGGAAGGACAAACAATGTTTCCAATCCATGAATATGGAATATTTGTCCATTAATTTAAAGTCTATTTGATGTTTTTCATCAGAGTTTTATATTTTTCCACACATAGATCTTACATATATATTGTTAGACTTATTCCTAAGCATTTCTTCTTCTTCTGGTGCTAACGTAACTCCTGTTGTGTTTTTAATTTCAAACCTTAATTGTTCATTGATAGTATTTAAGAAATCAATTGACTTTTTTATATTAATCTTGTATATTGCAGGCTTGCTATAATCACTTACTAGTTCTGGAGCTTTTTGTTGATTCTTTGAGGAATTTTTACATAAACATTCACGTCATCTGCAAACAAAGACAATTTTATTTCTTCCTTCCTAATCTGTATACAGGTTGTTACCTTCTCTTGTTTTAGTGAATTAGCCAGGATTTCCAACTCAGTACTACATAGGATTGGTGAGAGTGGATATCCTTGCTTTATTCCAATCTCAGGGGGAAACACCCAGTTTCTCACTATTATGTATGATATTAACTATAAGTTTTTTATAGATATTCTTCACCAAATTGAGAAAAATTCTCCTCCATTCCTTGTTTGCTGTGTTTTTTAAATTTTATTTTCACCATCAATATTCAATCAGCCATTAAGACCCACTCATCAGTCCACAACAATACCTATCAAATTTCACTCAAATTTTAGTTCCGTAGTTACTTCTCAAACTTCAGACCTATTCCCCCTAATGCCTAGATCACGACAACCACTAACTAAAAGTGAGGATATTTGTTGACTATTAAACCAATATATTTTCATTGATAATTTTTACAAAACTCTCCTATCTACTGCATCAATATGCTCATTGTATCATGGGCAAGTAGAGTCCAGCACAGAACAAATAAATCTTCACTCAACTTTGAGTTTCCAAATAGAAGGGTTTTAAGAAATTTATACCAAATAAGAACTCAGAACTTTGCAAGACCACGCTTTATTGAAAGATACAGATTTCATGAAAAGAATGGCCATATGTATCCCAATGTTCACAGCAGCAATGGCCACAATTGCCAAACTGTGGAAAGAACCAAGATGCCCTTCAACAGATGAATGGGTAAAGAATATATGGTCCATATACATATAATGGAATATTAAGCAACCGTCTGAAAGGATGAATACCCAACTTTTGTGTCAACATGGATGGGACTGGAGGAGATTATGCTGAGTGAAATAAGTCAAGCAGAGAGAGTCAATTATCATATGGTTTCACTTATTTGTGGAGCGTAAGGAATAACATGGAGGACATTAGGAGAAGAAAAGAAAAGTGAGTTGGGGTAAATTTGAGGGAGAGATGAAACATGAGACTGTGGACTCTGAGAAACAAACAGTGTTTTGGACGGGATGGGGGTGGGGGGATAGGTGAACTTGGTGGTGAGTATTATGAAGGACACATATTTCATGGAGCACTGGGTGTGGTGCATAAACAATGAATCTTGGAACACTGAAAAAAATAAAATTAAATTAAAAAAAAAAAGAAAAATATAATGGTTGCTAAAAGAAATTCCAAAATTGAACTTTATATACTTAGAGCCAAGACTGGAGGACTGGACCCCATAGAGTTTAAATGATGAAGCTACTGAAAAGGTAGATACCATGTATGACACAGTAGAAAATTTTACCCCATAAGAAAAAGAAAAGCCCGTGTGATACTACAAAGAGGAGCCTGGGGTAAATGGGCTACTCAAAGCCCATTTGGGATTAATTTCTGCTATATCAAAGAAATAAGGAGCAGCAAAATATTCATATGCTTTAGGGGAGAATCTCAAGAACAGGACTATCCCTTAGAGCACCCAATATTCAGTACGAGAGTAACATGATGCCATCCAGAAGGTGAATTAGAAATGTCTGGGAGAGGAATCTTAGAAGACTCTGATATATCTCATCTCATCTCATCTCATCTTATCTTATCCACAGCTCACATGGAGACACAGGGGATCCAGAACTTATCTCATATCCCAATGGCAGGTCCAAGTACTGAGAAAACTAGTGACCTGGGAGAAGGCTGATCTTGGTACAAGTTGGAAATATCAATAACAAATACCAGGAGTGCCTAGGTCCTCAGCTAGCCAAGTGTCTGCCTGGGGCTCAGGTCAGAATCTCGGGATCCTGGCATGGAACTCCAGTTTGGGCTCCCTGTTCAGCGGGGAGCCTACTTTACCCATTGCCCCTTCCTCCTGCTCATGATCTCTTTCTTGCTCTCTCTTTCAAATAAATAAATAAAATTTAAAAAAAAAAAAAAAACAGTTGCCAACTGGATAAAGCCATGTTGGAATACTGATGCATGTTCATATCACTGCAAGCTAAAACAACATCTAATGTATCTAATGTGCCTTTCCCTCTATCTGGTTCCTTTGCAGGACACCTCCTACTCATCACCACCAAGTGATATTTTAACTTCTTATTCATTCAGTATTTGTTGAGCACCTATCAAATGTCAGGCCTTACAGAAGAGCTTGGGATATTTATTTAAAGATTTATTTATTTACAGAGAGAGAAAGCTCCAATCCCATGACCCTGGGATCATGACCTGAACTGAAATCAAGAGTCAGCCATTCAAATGACTGAGCCACCCAAGCGTCCCTGGTCTATTTTATTAACAAAGTAAATAAGAATCTCTCCCCTATGGTGCCCACATTCTAGTAATTAATATACATTCTATTATACCCTGTACTATTATTAATGATTCTCATCAGCTTTCTTTTTTTCAGGATGACTCACTCAACAAATTATTCTTGAAGTCTGTTTGCTCCTGAGGGGCAGAAAATCTTTGTTGCTGCCCTCAAGCCCCTCTGTATATTCTTCAAATCTCTTTCATAAAGACCAAAGCTAATGCATAGACTGTGTTCTACAATAAATAGCAAACTGTGAGATCATTTTCTAGAAAACTCAAAATCATTTATCTTACAACTTTATTAAAAGTCTCTTCAAAAATTTTTGATTAAGTAAAACATGATTTCAACTCTCACTTTCCAGTTCTGCATGTAAGAATTTCATATTCCATCTTAATAAATAAAAAGCTAAACAGACTGAAAAATCAACCACTCCATTTAGATCTGTAAGAGAAGTAAAGATACAAGTGTATTTCTGCCCCTAAGAATAGAAAGACAGACAGGAAAATACAGAAAAGTCACAGCTTAACAGAGCAAAGATTCACAAACAGAAACTAATGAGGGAACCATGCCTGGGTACAAAACTTGAACTATAATTCATGTTCAATTGAGCCTCAGTGAGGACAAATCTGAGAGTTAATACTCTCATAAACAGGCCCTTATATTTTTATCACTTTATCTTCAAGAGCTTAACCAGTGTCCCACAGTGAGTATTGGAGAATTTCCTTGTGCTTCTGGTAGGGGGAGGGGAAATGAACCATTTTGAAATATACCATAGCACTTTTTTCTTCTTAACAAGAACTGCCCACAGGAAAAATTAGTTAATTATATAAAACCTTTTTGGATTTTATCTGAGACTAAATAACATGGAGGAAGGGAAATACCCAATTCTAGCCCACTCTACCCATCCCAGAACTATGAAATTCACAGTCCAGGGACATAGGCCCACTAAAAGCATGATTTATCATTCATGAAACTAAGTAAGTCTTTTACTGAATTTTATACTTTTTAGCCTTCTGGTCTAGCCTTGTGTACCTGGCCCAGCTATACAACTTCTTAAAAATATAAATTATCTTGAACTTTTTATTATGGGCATGTGTAGGAAAGAGGCAAAATTAAAGAAATTTGTAATGAAAGAATCTTTCCTAGTTTCTGCAAACTAAACTCTTGCCCATGAACAAGGATCCTGCTAATGTGGGGTATGTCAATATGTGTGTGTCTTTCTTTGGTACCATGATCACTTTTTAGGTTGTTTTTCCTACAATTCTTACATCTCTTTTTCCTTTACATTGATTCTTAGTGATGATTTCCACCCATGTTTTGAGGCTTGTTTATCTTCTTTAAATTAAACTTCACAGTTGTCCCTAGTGAACTGCATAATGTTTGTTGCTAACTTGAATCTTTACTAAATCAACATCTATGAAACTGATTTACTCCTACAGCATAACAGCATCATAGTAACAAAGACATTCGTTATAAGATCAGCATCACCTGATTTAAACATTGGTATGAGGTATGTTTGCCTGTAAGAAAAGTTTTTAAATATATAGTGGCAGATACATTGGAATCATTAATGCTTTTATTCAATTCAATCTATACAATGAACATTTGTTGAGGAGCTACCTGGACTGAGGCACTACTAGGTTTTCAAGGTATAATAACATGAGCATGCATTACCATTTACCTTCGAATGCATCTTAAACCTTCTGGAAATTGTAAACATGCCTTACCATAACCTCTAAATACATGGAGAGGTTAACTAAATAAAGGAGGCTAGCTAATAAAGGAGAATATCTAAGATAATTACTACCATTCTGCTTTCAAGAGTAATGTTATTCCAGTCTAATGATTTCTGGTCAGAAATCAGTGAAAATGAAAAAAATATATATGCCTGATTTTTATGCATTAACACAATATCTTAAGAGCAAAAAATCCAAGTCAGACAACCACATCAATGAGTCACTAAACAAATTATAAAGGAAACACTACAATGGAAATAACAGAAGTAAAACACAAATTATGAAAGTTCTAGGAGACTCTTCTCTACAAAAGTACCAAAGTAAAGGTTAAACATCAATGTTGTTTAAATGGTAAATATCATTAAGAGGTAGTCTCAGAGTTCTCCAACGGTCAGCTAATTACTTGGGTCTGGTATACACAAAACAAGTGGGTATGTGGCTCCACAGGAGGAGTCCTATGGGACCTTGGTGTCCCCTGACTGTGTGAGGGAGACCACAGCCAAGGGGCCAATCCCAAAGAAAAGCTAGAATAGGATTGATCCGGACTGTGCCTAATGGATAAAAGTATTAAATCTAGAATAGAAACTCTTCAACCTTGGACATTCTTTTAGAAACTACATAAAACGCATGACTGATTAGTTCATTTACATGGAACAGTTTGGGATAAGACATGTTATTTTTGTTTTCTTACCTTATTATTTGTTTTGCTGTATGGGCTTAGGGGTTAAGGGATGGCATTACAAACATAAGAGGTTTCATCCAGCCTTTGCTACACATAGATACTCAAAAATATTAGTCTTCTCCTCTCTTTGCTTTCTTTGCTGATCTTGTTACAATTATCATGAGATTCACCTTTGGCAAGAATAGTGCACATTTTTATAGGATTTACAAAGTATTCAGGAGCCACTGGCTTCATGGAAAGTCTCTTTAAATTTTCAAATCTTTTAACAATAACTTTCCAATGCAATAGTTTTTCCAAGAACAAGCTTGGAATTTCTAACAGAAACACCAGGAAGCTAAAGAACTCTACAAAATGTTTGAGTTTTTATTTTGGAGGCAAGTAAACAAAAGTAACAGATCTATAAGTATGTCATAGGCTAGGAAGACCTCCAGAGTCATACCTTAACTGGTAATTTTTACCATTTTTTTTTTTTTTAGCAGAGAAGGGGCAGAGGGAGAAGGAGAGAATCTTTAACAGGCTCCATGCCCTATACAGGCCCTAATGTGAGGCTTGATCTCACAACCCTGAAATCATGACCTGAGCTGAAATCAAGAGTCAGACAGGACACTTAGCTGACTGAGCCACCTGGCTGCCTCGATTTTTACCAAGATTTCTTCTGCAGCCTTCAAGGATTGCACACACTTTACACTTTATCTGTCGGGGTTTTAGCGGGGGTGGTTTATATTGAACTGGTACACACTGGTAGAGCCATGGTCATTTTTAAACACTGAAATATTTCTTAGATGGTACACAGCTGTGATCTAAGCCCCTAGTTCCTCCTAGTGCTCTGGCTATTCCAGCATGACACAGAATCGGAGGTCATGGCCCACTGCTGTGGTGGGGGATGGGAGACTGGATCCAAGCAGAAGAATGGCATCCTAATAACATGGCCAGCAATTCCTTATTCCCATCATGGACCCCCAAGGCTCCTTTTCTCCTTGATCTTCCTTTCAGACCTTCTCCACCTTACTAGTCTCCTTTCCATTCACCTTCTGCTTCATACTCGCAGGTTGCCTCACAGGGGCATGACCTAAAAAGAATGTCCTTAATCCTCTGGTTAAATGACATGCAATCAAGATGTGATATGCCAAAAAGGCCTTGAGAATCTCCGTGTTATGCTCTGAAATGGCCTGAATTTCTTCTTTAGATGTTCTAAATATCAAATTCCATGTAATCAAACCTTTTATGTTCCTTTACCTTTGTCAATAGATCTCACTGGGTTCCGCATTTTGGCTATCTCCACCCTAAAACAAATAGAACAAATGCGCTGGTTTGTTGCTGTTGTTGTTTTTTCAAGTTATGAAACGTCTTTAAGAAGAAGTGGTACTGGATTTGAAACTTGAATACATGATTGGCTGTCTCAGTTCCAAAGTGCACAAGGAATTCTGCATTTAGCTTTTCATGCCAACAAGTCCCTCACGGAGGGAAAAGAAAGGAGGTTCCTACTGCTGATGCACAGTATAGGCTGAGAGGATACAATTTCAGACTCAATCACTTATCCAACAAGCTATCAACAAAATGGGTTCTAGGAAAACTGCTGAAGAAAACTTTGTTTTTGTGTTGAGAATGACCTCCCTTCTGTGTATAGGGACTCTGGTCTCCTCATGGGGGTCAACCCAGCTTTTCCATCTGGGTATGAATCCTTCAAAACAGGGGCTTAGGAGGTAGACTGACTCAGATGGACTCATGGCTCTGATACTGGCTGCTGGGTTCTGGGAAAGTTATGTAACCAGGCTCACATTTAGCTCCTTCATCTGAAGAATTAGCATGCCCATAGTTTCTCTGTGACAGAATAATACTTTTACATATTAATCTGTAAGTTTCTGCCCATCTTCCTGTGTGCACCAAATTCTTTCAATTGAATACCAAGAACTTCTTCCATTTCCTCAGTCTAATCAGATAGAGGTGAGTCACTCATAGTACAGACAAGAAGAAAAGGAAGAAAAAATCATGAGTACTTAGTGTAAGGCAGAGAGATTCAAGATTCTGCTATACACTTTCAGAAAAAATGTTCCCACTTGGAGGGACAAGATAAGCAGCACACTGGGAAAGAGATGGAAAAGACAGGCTCACACAGACTGGAAAGAAAGAATAGAAAAACCATGAAAATCACCATCCAACTTGAGTATGAGGCAACTAAATGGAAGGTGACCAAGCAATGAGCTGTCCTCTTGGTTGATATCTAGAGAAGATAGAAGTTTCCAAAGCTGGCTCATCTTCTACTTTGAGAGACATTTATCTTCACTGCCACAAATTCTCCCTAGCAACTTCAAGACACACATACTCCAAAATATGTGTCATGCAGTGATGTAGTATCTGTCTCATGGTTCTGAACACTTCCATGAATCTCAGAAAAGAAAGGCTTGTATACTTTGTGGATGCTGGTGATAGGAAGGGAGAGCTACTTCCTGATGCTCCTCCTATAGTATGACTGAGCACTAGATGAAATCATACTCTCAATTAGTATGACCATAGTAGTAATGTTACCTTTTTCTAATCTTAATTAGTTCTTGTACCAGTTTAAAGACCATAAGCATTACACTCTGTCTGTTAAGCATGGATTCTTCTTCTGTGAAATAGGATATAGCCCATGGGTGAATCAATCTGAGATATAGCTCCTGTGAAACAATCAAGGATGCTAATTATGTGTGTGTGCATGTGCTTTTCTCTTTTGCACTCTGAACATCAATGCAGCTCACCATACACAGACTTGCCAGTCTACAACAAAGACAGGGGCCCAAAGAATGATAAATGACTTAAGTCTTTTTCTCTTCTCACCCCCAGAAGCTAAGGCAAACTCTCCACTATAACTAGATGTCAGTCATACTGGTAAAGGAAAAAGGGAGAGGAGGCAGCCCTGAGATTATCTAAAAGGTAAGGTTTGAACTAAATTGTTTCAAACAAGAACAGAGGAACAGAGCAGTAACAATCAGGTTAAATGTGTAATTTTATATGCCCTTCAACCCATAGAAGAATCCTCCTATATTAAAGGTATTATGTTGGTTGCCTGCCGTATCCCATCATAAGTCAAGATGTTAAAGAAGCACAGCACTGGGTGTTTTACACAACGAATGGATCATTGAACACTACAACAAAAACTTATGATGTACTATATGCAGCCTAACTGAACATAATAAAAAAAGATGTTAAAGAAGAATTCCTAATATTTAGAATTGAAAATTATTTCCTTACTCAAAATATAGGGTTTCTGTTGGTGGACATTTGGGCGCCAAAAGAAGCAGTAAGGAAATATTGTTGAGCTGGGACTTTCTAGAGCCTTGGTTTTCAAAGTGTGGTTTGCAGACCAACATCATCAACAGCAGCTGAGAGCTTATTAGAAATGCAGATACACAGGTCCCACCACCATGTATCTGAATTAGTCTAGCTTTATAATACAATTCCCAGGTGATCTGTGTGCACATTACATTCCAGAAGCAATGTCTAAAGGGTCAGAATCCCTCTCTAATCATACAAAGGATGTGGCTGCCCTCCCCACTTTTTAATAAGACAAGGGAGACCATCATATATAGCACCCAATTCCCGAAATGTTTATAGGTTAATACCAAAAAAAAAAAAAAAAAAAACTCAGAAAGTGCCATTCTCATATCTGTCATTGGCAAATGTCTTAAACATTTGCTGAGAAAAATATAAGCAGATGCTTACTGTTCCATCACACTGGCCATCCTTAATCCTTAGATACATCCGTTCATTTTTCACACTTTCGAACATGCAAATACCAGAGCTGATTTTATGCACTTTCCAGTAGGATTTTTCAGACTGGCTTCCCACTCCAGTGCAGCTCCCATCAGGCTGGAGACACAGGGCTTGGCAAAGGCTGGTAGCAAGTAGAACCACAGCACTGTTGAGGAACACACCCTCGAGAACAATAAACAAAACAGAATCAGTAAATAACAACCTCATGTTCTGCTAAAAGAAGATGGAAGTAGAGTTCATTCTCTTAGAGAAGGTGTAGTGATCAGAATTTTATCAGAAACTTCTTTGCTGAAAGTAAGCAAAATAAGGAAGCAAATAATTTAACTACTATGCAAAACCAAACAAAATTAAAGGAGGTTCTCTGACTCATTATAATTTACATCGATCATTATTGAGAGTAAAACTGTCACCATCAGATGCTGTAGATTAAAAATATATACAAAACACAAACATTTCTCTTAAGAACTTTACAATCAATATAAACAAATAATTATAATAGTAATACAAAGCAGAATAAGAATAGTGTACTTCAGGTGTACTTGAATTATGGGATGTACCATATGGATATTAGTTCAAAGTATATATGTAGGAATGAATAAATGAAAAGAGTTACAAATATAACTAAGGTAAATTTAAGTAAATCCTACGCAATCAATAACTTAAGAAGATGTAGGAAATTCTTAAAGGTTTTTTAAAGTACACTAACACTGTAGAGAAATAGATAAAATACATAAATACAGAAGACAAAATACAAATAGCAAATAAACATAAAAAAGGTAATTCACACTAGTTCACTATTCTAAAAATTGTCATAGGTTTTTTTAAGGACCATGCCCAAAACTAAAGTCAACACAGTGGATACTCTGTTACACTACTAAAGGAATTGAGTAGTAAAGAAATGAAGGGAAAAAAAGAGACAAAAAAAACGGACTTTTAAATACAAAGAATAAACTTGTGTTTGCCAGAGGAGAGCTGGGTAGGCGGATAGGTGAAATAAAGGGAATTAAGAGCACACTTACTTTGATGAGCATTGAGAAATGTATAGAATTGTTAATCATTATATTGCACACCTGAAACTAATATAATACTGTATGTTAATTATATTTCAATTTAAAAAAAGGAAAGAAATTAACTTTACTCATAGAGGTCTGGCTTTTGCTTTCGGACTCAAATGTAATCTCTAAACTTTAGGATTGTCAGATTTGATAGAGGAGTTCTTTGTTTGTTTGATGGCTTTGGGCCAGCCACATAGTAAAAATGTGATTTAGGGTGGCAGCTTTGAGTCACAAGGTGTCAACTGACCTCCTGAGAGGCTGTACACGGAGATCAGCCATATGGACTCCTTATATGATTGAACCCCAGTAAAGATGGGGCACCAAGGCTCAGGTAAACTTCCTGGTTAACAATACTTCATGCATATTGTCATATATCTATGCTGAGAAACTAAAGCTGTCCTGACTCTATAGGGAGAGGACAACTAGAAGTTGCACCATTTGGTATTTTTCTTGGATTCTGCCCTATGAGTCTCTTCCCTTAACTGATTTTAACCTGTATTCTTTCTCTGTGATAAACCATAACCATGAGTATGACAACTCCCAGTGAGTTCTGAGTTTTTCTATTAAATTATCAAAATTTAATTGTGGTCTCAAGAACTCTGGAACTCGGAAGTTGGTGTCAGAAGTGAGGGTAGTCATGTAAACTGCCCCCTCTAACTTCTCAGTTGTTTTAACTTCCACAGGATTAAAATCAGTATATTTCAGGAAAGAAAGTCAGCAATATGTTCCCATAGTTTTAAAGGCTTCTTTAAATATTCTGACCCTTAAATTCAATTTGAAATCATCTAAGCTAAGGAAATGATAAAATATTGGCCAAAGACATATGTAAAAGTATATTTTGCAGTAACATATATACAGTGGCAAAATGAAGAGATTAAGATTAAACATCCAGTGATTAAGTACTTAAATAAATAAATAAACACATATATATAATCATATACCTTATGTCTGGGTATTATGCAACCATTAAAAATAATGTTGTTTTGGGAAAAAAAATAATGTAATGAAGTGTTTATTATATAGAAAGTATAAAAAGTTTTGAAGACAAACTGACTTTGATTTGAATCATGATCTACCATTTACCAGTTATGCTATACCAGTCAGATTTTTAACTTCTCTGAAAATCTTTTCTTCATGTTTAAAATACAGAAAATATCTGTCAGTACTTTTAGGATGATTAAATAGTTTTTGTATGCAGTAAACTCTCAGTAAAGTGCTTGGCACAAAATAGGCAATCTCATAAATTATACTTATTATGGTAACATTAATATTTTTAAGATAAATTCACACAAACACATACTATAAAGAAGGAAGTATAAAATGATCACACATATAGAACACTCAAAGATTGTAAATATTCTAATTGTTAGAAAAGTTAAATATATACATTTGATTGCCAATGTAAGAGTCCCTAAATTTTTATTAAGAATTCTCACATTTATACCATTTATAGTTTTAACCTCCAAATTCAACTGGATGTAGGACGTTACTCCTACCAGTTTCAGTACTGCTAAAGCTAAGTAAAATCTCTATTGCTTTTCAAAGTTTGGGTAAATAGAATGGCAGTAGGCATCAATGCCACCTAGTGGGAAGAGATCTGATTACTCCTTAATGACTCAACTCAAGAATTTGCCTCAAAAAAGCAAAAGAAAGTGGGTATTTAGCAATACACACTTTAATACCTTTCCACCATTTTACCTTGACAAAAACCACAAATTCTTTTGAAAGGTCTGCATAGCCTGCTGATGATTCATCAGCTATTTTGCCATGATGATCAACAGTAACTACATGACCAGGAACCAGCACTGACTCAAGAAGTGCACAGCGGTCGTGCTGATAAAGCACCCGCAGCTCAGTACAGGCTCCACCGGTAGCCTAAGAGGATGAAAAAAAAAAAAAAACCCTGAATTAGCAAGAGAAAAATAATTAAATTTAAAATGTTTGGATATTATAAGTATATACAGGTCTACTCCACTCTATAGAATCCTTGTACTACCTATCACATGCTTTTGTTTTGATTCTCCACCCTGACTTTCGTGTTTTATTCCAAGAACATTCTTCTCTTGATTTCTCAGAACCCATGGTAGAATACTGGGTAACAACAAAAAAACTTTAGTGGCAGGATATTTTAATGAATTATTAATATGTATGTTTATTGTTGTTTATTTTTCATTTCTTCATTTGTATCCTCCTAACCCAAGACTATTTTGGAAAATCTGGTCAACAGACGTGCCTTACTAGGCTTTACTTCCAAAAATCTAAACAAATCAAGGAGGTTATGATACAAGGACACATTCCTGGTTCAAGGTACGATTTGAGATTTTATCCCCCATGTTCCCCTCATTACCTTGGAGAGAGCTTTGAGCCTGAAAAGGAAGGGCTCATTGATGGCCTTGAATGGCTCGACCCATGACACTAAGGCTACCAAACTGCAAAATGCTCTTGTATAAGAATGGCAGGGAAGCAACAGGACTATTCATCTTTAAAGAAGCCATCTGAGAGGCTCCTGGATGGCTCAGTCATTATCTGCCTTCGGCTCAGGTCATGATCCCAGGGTGCTGGGATTGAAGACGGCTTCTCCCTCTCTCACTGCCCCTGCTTGTGTTTCCTCTCTCACTGTCTCTGTCAAATAAATAAAATAAAATCTGTTAATAAAAAAGAAGCCATCTAGGGCACCTGGGCAGTTCAGTGGGTTAAAGCCTCTGCCTTCAGCTCAGGTCCTGATCCCAGGGTCCTGGGATCGATCCCCCCATCAGGCTCTCTGCTCAGCAGGGAGCCGCTTCCTCCTCTTTCTCTGCCTACTTGTGATCTCTGTCTGTCAAATAAATAAATAAAATCTTTAAAAAATTTTAAAAAAGAAGCCATCTGATGTTTGATGAGTGTATTAGCAGTGACTGGTGTGGACTGAAGCTAAGAGGGCTGTTACTGATATGCTGAGGTCCCCATACCAGAAGAAATCTTATGTGTAACAAAATGAGTCTCATAAAAACTAAGATGGAAGCTCTCACCAACCTAGTAGGATAGGAGCTTGGAAATAGATTTAACTTAATTTTAGAAAAATAAAGTAATAGGACATTTCTCAAACCCTTGACTTAATTGAGTAGGTTCCATATCCACTACATTCATATTTATAAGCACTTACTATGACTAGGACCTATACTAACTGAGTGGAATATGCTACAAAGTACAACACAGGATGACTTGCTAAGTCCAAGCAGAGGAAAAAAGACTTTTTGAAGAAAATTATTATCACTTAGCCTGAATTTCAGGCCTACAAATTACATAAGTTTTTTTCAATAATTATTAATTTTCCTTAAGTTAAATAAAATGCTATGAGTCAAAAATCACATAATATTGGGGCACCTGAGTGTCTCACCTGTTGAACAGCCAACTCTTGATTTCGGTTCAGGTCGTGATCTCATGATTGGGGGATTGGGCCCTGCCAGGGGCTCTGCACTCAGTGTAGAGTCTGCTTGTCCCTCTCCCTCTACTCCTCCCTCTACTCATGCTCCCCCCCTTTAAAATAAATAAATAAAATCTTAAAAAATAATCAGGTAATATTATATAACATTATATGAGGAAGCTGTAGCATGAGTGCTAGAATCAGAACGCCTGTGTTCGATTCCTGCTTTCACATTTACAACCTATGTGACTAAGTAACTCAATCCATCTGTCAGGTTCCTCTTCTGCTAAATAAGGATAATAATGGATTCTCTCAGAGGGTAGATATAAAGACTAGATGTTATAACATATATTAAGCATTTGGAACAGTACATGACAGTTATCCTATGCTGTCTCATTTTTCAAAATCAAAAGCATGCATATATTTTTTAAAACAGCTTTATATATTAAAAACTATTTTTTCAAACCTAAACCAAGAAATACAAAGTATACTTAGGTGAAATTATTATTATTTTTTCCCTAATAACATGTCCCCTAAAGGGGCCTTTGAGAAATCAGATAATCTCCTTTTGGGAGATGAGGCCGATTTAATATTTTGAATGTTATCAGAAAAGTGGTCTACTTTTTCTTGTCCAAATTTTAATTACTGACATATAGGATCATTTATGCATCAGAATCTCAAAACTTAGTAAGACAAAACAGAATAATGAAAATGGTTAAAGTAAAAGCCACAGAAAATACAATTTGATCTTATAAAAATATATATAGATACAATACTATTGATATATGACAAAAAGGAAAATTCCTACATACCATTCCAGTGACATTGCTATTGTCAATAGCAAGAGAAAGATGTCTTATTTCATGACTTTGGAAAATGCATATATTTCCTCTGTTGAAAATAACATCAAAGAGACCTGGAAAACATTTTAGGGTATTAGCAAGTAATTCATGCTTTTAAAGTATTTTTTCTTATTCAATTATACACTGAAATCTCCTAATAATATATTTTATGATATCTCTTAGTTAAATGTTTTTAGTTAGTCAAAAGGTAGAATGCCAATAATCTTTGATTATCTATAAGTTGCTTGGCAATTTGCTGGCATTTCCATGGAAAATCCTTAATGCATTTCCATTCTAATTGGTAAGCACCTGAGACAACCCCAAAAAATGACACCTGATAGAACTGATTCCAGGATGATAAATTATCCTGTTACAAAAAACCATTTCCATTCTCTAAATCTCAGGGACTTGAGGTAAAATAAAATAACACATTATAATAATGCATTATAAATACATATGATTTGAGCATTAGTGACTACTTTGTATGATGATGTCATCACATATTTGTGATGTATAAAAAGTATATTTTCAATATACTTTTGCACACTTTTTTACTTTATAATTTATGCTCTTGAAGGCATGAATTTTTGTCTATTCTGTATATGTAACTGCATATAACTGCACTTAGAGCTGTGCCTGGAACGTAGTAACTGCTCAGGAAATATTCTTTAAAAAGTTAATTAGATCCCCACAGCCTACACAATAGGTACCACAGATGGAAATTGAACCTAGGACCTCAGATCTTAGCCCAGTGCTCTTTCCAATACCGAGAATCCTTTCTTTAGTACTTACAAACAACAAATTTTCAAGAATCCACTCTTGTAACAAGACATAAAGACCATTTTTCCTTTTACAAATAGGTGATTCTCAGAAAATGTAAGTCAACAAGCCAGATATAAAGGAATACATATTGTGTGTTTTATTTTACAGAAAGCACAAAATATAAGCAATACATTGAACTCACTGGAGCACCAATATATAAAAATACATATAAGGCTAATATTAACAGATCTACAGGGAGAAACTGACAGACTACAATAACAGTAAGGAACTTTAACCTCTGACTCATACCAATGATTCAACTAAGAATCAATTACAAGAAGATAACTGGAAAATCCACAAAACTGTGATGATTAAACAACATGCTACTGAAGCAATGTATTAACCAATGTATAATCAAAGAAACCAAAGAAGGAAATAACTGGAGACAAATGAAAGCATAAATACTACCTGTCAAAATTTTGGGTTTTCAGCAAATGTGATTCTAAGAAGGAAGATCATAGCAATATAGGCCTAATTCCAAAACCAAGAATGTCTCAAATAATCTAACTTCAAACCTAAATCTAGATGTATGATTCTAGTTCTGGTTCTAGCAAGAGAGAATTCAATCATTCATTTAACCACTGGTTATTAAGCACCTACTATGTGCAGGCAATATTTTTCAGTCATAACCTACATAAAAATTCTCAATGCTCTTATTTCTAAAACATTCTTATATTTAAAAACAAGGGGTAAATCTTTATAATCTTAAAGTTCCTGGCTAATTCTAATATCCACTGGATCAAATCACACCAATAGCATCAAAACAAACTCTAATTGCCAAAACCCAACAGAAGCATTTTTAGTCCTTATTTCATTTTGCTTCTCTACTCCATTTGAACCTGCAGGCATCTTTTGAAACTTCACAATCTCACACTTCACTAACTTCCTTCTCATTTTCCTACTTTATTCTTAGTTGCCCTCTTCATGCACAGGGTTCTGTGCTAAGGTGATTAACATTCTCACTCTTCACTGGCTCCCTGAGAAGATTATTTTAATAATCCATGAAGTGATAAATACCAAATCAACATCTCAACCACTCATTTCTCCCTCAAAATCAGCTTATATGTATAATTTAACTCACACACACTTCAAACTCAATATATAAAAACTAGAGTTTACAATTTTCCACATATTCTTAGCTTCCAATCTACTCCTCCCTAAATCTTCTGTATTTCCTACCTTAGTCAGTGACCCCCATCAACAACTTAATCATCCAAACTGGAAACCTAAGAATAACCTTTTCCCTTTACCACACCTTTACCAATAAATGATGAAGACCTGCCAATTATCTCCTAGAAATTCTTCAAATCCATTCTCTCTTCTCTGTCAATATTCCCACTGAAGTATTTTAGGCCCTCATCATCTTCTGCTGGCATATTACAAGAGGCTTCTAATTGGTCACTCTTCCTCTAATCTTTCTGCACAGGCCTAAATCTGGCCTCCATTTAGCCACCAAAGTATTTCTATTCTACTTCAAATCTGTTAATGGCTATCACCCACCATAGAAAGGAATAAAAGAAGTTGCCTTCAAACATGCACTGGACCTTCTCTCCCAGACCTTTAAAGACACAGATCATTCATGGAGGATGTATAGTTTTAACTTATAAAATGCAGTAGATAGCTTTTGGTTACTAGAAGCCTACTGATATTCTTATAGTAGTGAGATCAAGTATTTGAAACATGTTTTGTGGTCTCTAGAGTAAAGCATCAAATCACTCTTTATTGCAACACTCAAAATTCATTTTGATTCTACTGCTGGATTCTGAGTTAAGAAATTCAGCAATTTACAATACAAAATAGCCCTGATTTGCTGAAGACTGGTAAAAGTGTTAGTCATCCCTCTTTATATCAAATTAGAGAGAGTTAGAGGATGCCATAAAGTGAGCAGCCATATCCCCACTATGAAAGTGTATTTCCAAGATATCCAGAGTCCTCTTATTCCTTTACATCTCCTTTCCCTAATCTTTCCTAATTCAGAAACTGAAGTACACTTTAAACAGGACTGAATAAGACAACATCCATTCTAGAGCATATTCTTTTCCAATCTAAAGCCAAAGAGGTCCTTCAAAGCACTCTCATAAAATAGAGGGGCAAAGCCAATGGCTTCTTCTTTTGGAGAAGTGTAGCTATGACATGGTAAAGGTGCAGCAGAAGACAAAGTGGCCAATATATATATATATTCAGTACTATACTCTTTAAATAATAAACTGTTTTTCATTTCCTTTATTAAGATCTAGTAGCAGAGAACCAGACAAATAAAATAATTGCAGCTAATCACCATCAGATATTCACTAGAAATAGGGCTTATAATATGTAGATCAACTACTAACAATAATCTAAGAGAAGAACACTATTAGTACCTTCACAGATAGGTTAGAATACCAGAAAAAATCCAGAGAAGAGGTTAAGTCTTAGAAATGGTTATGTGATTTGTTATTCAAAAAAAAAAAAAAAATGGAGAATAACCAGTACAAGAACTTTTTTTAAAGGTGAAGCACAAAGAAAAAGGGGCATTACCCTCTTTGGCATACCATATAAACTATTTAATAAAGAAACAGTGAAAATTGAAGAAAATTTTTTCTTCAAAGTCCTGAGAAGATTCTAACTAAATTTCATAAAATATTTCTCCTTAAATTCCTACTTTTCACTTAATTAAAACTGAAACAAAATTATCAAGCATGCATTAGAGGTACAGTTACCATATAATTGTTCAACCAGGATACTTTTGAGAGTAAAAAGGGGTGCCAATCAGATGGAATGCAGATATAAACATACAAACGAGTGTGCATCATGCTCTTAACTTACGTTAGGCTTGACACCGAAAAAAAAAAAATAAAAAAAGACCTACCTTTACATTTTAAAATTGGAGAATAAGTGTGTGTTTATGTTTCTGGCTTATATAATAGTTTAAAGTGTACATTTTTTATTATTAACTCTGCTTTAATGACAAAAGTGTAATGAGTCTAAGACACTTATGTGCCACTGATGAGAGTATAAACTGATAGAACTCTTCTCCAAAGAGATGGGGCAATCTGTAAAAAGAGCCTTAAAATTCTCTTTATATTTAAGTCAACAACAGGAGGAAAACTGGAGAATTAACAATACTTTGAAATTAAATAACACACTCCTTAACAACCAGTGAGTGAAAGGAAAAATCAAAAGGTAAATCAAAATAAATCTTGAGACAAATGAAGTTGGAAACAGAACATACCAAAGTATAGGGGATGCAGCAAAAGCATTTCTAAGAGGCATATGTGTAGTAAAAAATGTCCACATTTAAAAAAAGAAAGATTTTAAATAAACAATCCAACTTTATACCTCAAGAAACTTCAAAAATTATAACTAACCCCAAAATTATTAGAAAGGAGATGACAAAGATCAGAAGAGAAACAGATGAAATAGAAAATAAAAACAATAGAAAAGATCAATGAAGATCTTGAAACAAAGAGTTGGTTTTTTGAAAAGATAAATAAAACTGACAAATGTTTGGCTAGATTAACCAAGAAAAAAGAGAGAGGGCTCAAATAAAAAATATATATAAATGAAAAAGGAGACATTACAGCTGAAACCACAGAAATACAAAGAATCATGAAACTACTATGAACAATTATATAATAAATTGGAAAACCTAGAAGAAATTGATAAAGTCCCAAAAACATACACTCCATCCAGACCAACTCATGAAAAAAAAACAAAAGAAAGAGGGGGAAGACAAGATGGCAGAGAAGTAGGAGGAGGCACTGTTTCAACCTGTCCCCTAAAGTGAGCTGATTACCTACCAAAGAACTCTGATCACCCATGAAATCAGCCTGAGATTAGAATTATACACTTCTGGATCTCTATGAGGGCAGAAGACACCAGTGGGCAGGTAAAGAGGAGTGGGAACATCGGACTGATACCGGAAGATAAACAAAAGGGGGAGGGAGCCACCAGAAGTGACACATTGGAAAGAAATACCCCAATATGAGGGTGCCCTGTGATTGGAGACCAGCATTAACTTGGAGTCTGGTTGAAAGTACCCAAAAAGAGCAAAGGATCGTAGGGGGAAATTGGGGGAATCGGCCGGTTAGGGACAGGGGCATAAGCCTGCCAACCCAGGACAGCCACCAATGGTGCTGAGCCAGAGAGAGTGCAGCAAAGAAGCCAGGTCTTGGTCCCTGAGCCACCAGTGCGCCTGAGAGCATGTGGGTGGTGGCACCCATGAGGGCGAGGGAGCCTCACCAGCTGGCAGAACCACAGCCTTTTGCATTCTCCAAGCAAATGCCCTGCTACCAGAATCTGAGTCATGCCCCACACCCTCCCCTGAGAGAGGTGCATGCAGGCACCAGCTGGCACTCTTTCGGACCCAGAGAGTCTGAACACGCCCAGCCCAGGCCAGGGCAAAAATTTCAGTGTGCTATCTCTGCTTGGGACCTCTCTGGTGGTCTGGACCTGCCCAGAGAGCCACGGCTAGTATTTCTCATGGTTTTGGGTACAAGCAGGAGTTCCTGTGACCCCAGAGACCGTGACTGTGAACGTGCTCTGCCAGTGGCTGAGGGGGAACTTAAGTGCTCTGGAGCAGCCACAGGGGAACAGACTGAGGCTTCTCTCTGAGAGGGAGGTCTGGGTGCGTTTGCTTTCCTCAAAACCTCCAAAAACCATCAAAAGCCATCAAGGCAAGAGAAAACAAATGAACAAACAAACAAACAAAACCTCCAGAGAACAAAAGCCTGAAAAACCTGTTTCCTCAGAGCCCATCGGCTTAATGGGGGCAGGAGGACTTAACTCGGGGAACACTGCCTGAAAACCCACGTGGCAGGCCCCCCAGAAAGTCAGGCGGAAAAAAAAAAAAAGACAAGAGAACAACTACTACTACTTCATGGATACAACTTTTATTTTTAATTCGTTCCCACTATTCTGGTTCATTTTTTTATAGATAATTTTTTAACGTAGTTACCATCACAGTGAGATGTCCAGCACATCAAATTCCATAATAACCTTTTAACCTGAACATTTGATACATATACCTGTGTTTTTCTTTTGCTTTTCTATTTTTTAATTTTTTAAACTAGAAGCTGGTTTTTTGAAAGAATCAATAAGATCAATAAACCATTGGCCACACTAATCCAAAAGAAAAGAGAGAAAGCTCAAATTAATAAAATTATGAATGAAATGGGAAAGATCACAACTAACACCAAGGAAAAAGAAACAATCATCAGAAATTATTATCAACAGTTATATGCCAATAAGTTAAGCAACCTAGATGAAATGGATGCATTCCTGTAAAACTATAAACTCCCAAAATTGAACCAGGAAGAAATTGACAACTTGAATAGACTGATATCTAGTAATGAGATTGAAGCAGTGATCAAAAACCTCCCCAAAAACAAGAGCCCAGGACCTGATAGATTCCCTGGGAATTCTACCAAACTTTCAAAGAAGAAATAACACCTATTCTCCTGAAGCTGTTTCAAAAAATTGAAACAGAAGGAAAACTTCCAGACTCTTTTTATGAAGTCAGCATTACCCTGATCCCCAAAACAGGCAAAGACCCCACCAAAAAGGAGAATTTCAGACCAATATCACTGATGAATATGGATGCTAAGATTCTCAACAAGATCCTAGCAAACAGGATCCAACAGCACATTAAAAAGATTATCCACCATGACCAGGTGGGATTCATCTCTGGGTTACAAGGATGGTTCAACATTTGCAAATCGATCAATGTGATAGAACAAGTCAATAAGAGAAGAGAGAAGAACCACATGGTCCTCTCAATTGATGCAGAAAAAGCATTTGACAAAATCCAGCATCTGTTCCTGATTAAAACACTTCAAAGTATAGGGATAGAGGGAACATTCCTGAACTTTATAAAATCTATCTATGAAAAACCCACAGCAAATATCATCCTCAATGGAAAAAAGCTCACAGCCTTCCCATTGAGATCAGGAACACAGTAAGAATGCCCACACTCACCACTCTTGTTCAACATAATATTAGAAGTCCTAGTAATAGCAATCAGAAAACAAAGAGAAATAAAAAGGTATCCAAATTGGTAATGAAGAAGTCAAACTCTCTCTCTTCGCAGATGACATGATACTTTATATGGAAAACCCAAAAGACCCTACCCCCAAACTACTAGAACTCATTCAGCAATTCAGTAATGTGACAAGATACAAAGTCAATGTACAGAAATCAGTTGCTTTCTTATACACTAACAATGAAAACACAGAAAGGGAAATTAGAGAATTTATTCCATTTACTATAGCACCAAGAACCACAAGATACCTGGGAATAAACCTAACCAAAGAGGTAAAGGATCTGTACTCGAGGAACTACAGAATACTCATGAAAGAAATCAAAGAAAACACAAAAAGATGGAAGACCATTCCATGCTCATGGATGAGAAAAATAAACATTGTTAAAATGTCTATACTGCCTTGTATAGACACCTACTATACTGCCTAGAACAA
Organism: Enhydra lutris kenyoni; assembly: GCF_002288905.1. NCBI lineage: Eukaryota > Metazoa > Chordata > Mammalia > Carnivora > Mustelidae > Enhydra > Enhydra lutris. Next base: position 11,267,240 of record NW_019154125.1, read on the forward strand.
TTGCCAATTCATACCAAAGTGATAAGGGTAAAGAAAATACTATAGAACATTGGGTTTCTATAAAATACAGCGAAGTATTCTATAATACAGCAAAGTATTAAAATACTTTGAAAAAGTATTTTAAAAAATACTTTTACAAATAAAAGAAGTATTTTTAAAACTTTTTTACAGTATTTTTACAGTATTTGCCTAGAGCAATCTATACTTTTAATGCCATTCCGATCAAAATTCCACTGGTATGCTGGAGCAAACAATCCTAAAATTTGTATGGAATCAGAAGAGGCCCTGAATTGCTAAGGAAATGCTGAAAAAGAAAAACAAAACTGGGGGCATCACGTTACCTGATTTCAAGCTTTACTACAAAGCTGTGATCACCAAGACAGATGGTACTGGCATAAAAACAGACACATAGACCAGTGGAACAGAGTAGAGAGTCCAGGTATGGACCCTCAACTCTATGGTCAAATAATCTTCAACAAAGCAAGAAAAAATATACAGTGGAAAAAAGAGAGTCTCTTCAATAAATGGTGCTGGGGAAATTGGGCAGCTATATGTAGAACGAAACTAGACCATTCTTTTACACCATACACAAAGATAAACTCGAAATGGATAAAAGACCTCAACATGAGACAGGAATCCATCAGAATCCTAGAGGAGAACATAGGCAGTAACCTCTCTGACATCTGCCACAACAACTTTTTTCAAGACATGTCTCCAAAGACAAAGGAAACAAAAGTGAAAATGAGTTTTGGGGATTTCATCAAAATCAAAACCTTCTGCACAGCAAAGGAAACAGTCAACAAAACAAAGAGGCAAGCCACAGAATGGGAGAAGATATTTGCAAATGACAGTACAGACAAAAGGCTGATATCCAGGATCTATAAAGAACTTCTCAAACTCAACACACTCAAAACAGATAATCATGTCAAAAAAAAAAAAAAAAAAGGACAGGAGACATGAACAGACACTTCTCCAATGAAGACATACAAATGGCTATTAGACACATGAAAAAATGTTCATCATCACTAGCCATCAGGGAGATTCAAATCAAAACCACATTGAGATACCACCTTACACAAGTAGAATTGCAAAAATTAACAAGACAGGAAACAATGTGTGTTGGAGAGGATGTGGAGAAAGGAGAACCCTCTTACACTGTTGGTGGGAATGCAAGTTGGTGCAGCCACTTTGGAGAACAGTGTGGAGATTCCTTAAGAAATTAAAAATAGAGCTTCCCTATGACCCTGCCATTGCACTACTGGGTATTTACCCCAAAGATACAGATGTAGTGAAAAGAAGGGCCATCTGTACCCCAATGTCATAGCAGCAATGGCTACAGTCACCAAACTGTGGAAAGAACCAAGATGCCCTTCAACGGACAAATGGATAAGGAAGATGTGGTCCATATACACTATGGAGTATTATGCCTCCATCAGAAAGGATGATGTATCAACATGGACAGGACTGGAGAGATTATGCTGAGTGAAATAAGTCAAGCAGAGAGACTCATTTATCATATGGTTTCACTTATTTGTGGAGCATAAGAAGTAACACAGAGGACATGGGGAGATGGAGAGAAGGGAGTTGAGGGAAATTGGAGGGGCAGATGAACCATGAGAGAGGATGGACTCTGAAAAACAATCTGAGGGTTTTGAAGGGGTGGGGGGTGGGAAGTTGGGCCAGCCTAGTGGTGGGTATTATGGAGGGTATGTATTGCACAGAGCACTGGGTGTGGTACATAAACAATGAGTTCTAGTACAGTGAAAAGAAATTAAAAAAATAAAAAATTCTAAAAAGAGAGAAAAAAAGAAAAGAAAAAAGAAAATCTGAACAAACCAATAATAAGCAAGGAGACTGAATCAGTAATCAAGCAAGAATCTCCCAACAAAGAAAAACCTGGGATCAAATGGTTCCCCATGTAAAATCCACCAAACATTTAAAGAAGAATTAACACCAGTTCTTCCCAAACTCTTTCAAAAAAAACTTCCAAACTCATTTTACTAAGCCAGCATTATGCTGAGATCAAAGACAAATAAGGACACAATGAAAAAAAATAAAAAGAAAGAAAGAAAGAAAAAGAAAACTATGAGCCAATATTCCTGATAAAAATAGATGCAAAAATTCTCACAAAATACTAAGATATTGATTTCAAAACCATATTAAGAGGATTATACATGGTGATCAAGTGGGATTTATCCCTGGGAAGCAAGGATGTTTCAAAATACACAAATAAATAGATGTGACACACCACATAAATTGAATGAAAGACAAATCATATGATCATCTATAGATGCAGTAAAACATTTGAGAAAATTCAGCATCATTTCATGAAAAAAATCTCTCAAAAAGTAGGTATAGAAGAAACATACCTCAACATAATAAAGACCATATATGATAAGCCCACAGCTAACATCATACTCATTGGTGAAAGACTAAAAGATTTCTATGATTAGGAAGAAGACAAGGGTGCCTGCCCAGTCACCAGTACACATTCAAGATATTACTGGAAGCCTAGCCTGAGCAATTAGCAACAAAAAGAATTAAAACGCATCCAAATTCAGAAGGAAGAAGTAAAACTGTTTCTACATGCAGATGATATAATCTTATATAGAGAAAATTCTAGTCTCCTTCCAAAATTGTTAGAACTAATAAGAAAAAAATTAGTAAAGTTATAGGATACAAAATCAATACATAAAAATCAGTTGAGTTTCTATACACTAACAGTGAACTGCCTGAAAAAAAAATTTTAAATAGCACCCAAAGCAAGAAAATACTTACGAGTAAATTTAACCAAGGAAGTGAAGATTTATACTCCAAAACTGTAAGGCATTGATTTTAAAAAAATGAAAAAGATATCTCAATGTGGTTACCCCAAAGATACAGATGTAGTGAAAAGAAGGGCCATCTGTACCCCAATGTTTATAGCAGCAATGGCCACGGTTGCCAAACTGTGGAAAGAACCAAGATGCCCTCCAACGGACGAATGGATAAGGAAGATGTGGTCCATATACACTATGGAGTATTATGCCTCCATCAGAAAGGATGAATACCCAACTTTTGTAGCAACATGGACGGGACTGGAAGAGATTATGCTGAGAGAAATAAGTCAAGCAGAGAGAGTCAATTATCATATGGTTTCACTTATTTGTGGAGCATAACAAATAGCATGGAGGACATGGGGAGTTAGGAGAAGGGAGTTGGGGGAAATTGGAAGGGGAGGTGAACAATGAGAGACTATGGACTCTGAAAAACAATCTGAAGGGTTTGAAGAGGTGGGGGGGGTGGGAGGTTGGGGGAACCAGGTGGTGGGTATTAGAGAGGGCACGGATTGCATGGAGCACTGGGTGTGGTACAAAAACAATGAATACTGTTATGCTGAAAATAAATTTTAAAAAATGAAAAAAAAAGAAAAAGACATGAAAAATATAAAGATATCCCATATTCATGAATCAGAAGAGTTAATATGAAATTGTTTAAAATGTCCGTGCTACCTGAAGCCATCTCTATATTCAACACAATCCCTATTAAAATTACAATGGCATTTGTCACGGAAATAGAAAAAAAAATCCTAAAATTTGTATGGAAACAAAAAAGACCCTGAAGAGCCAAATTAATATTGAGAAAGAACAAATAAAAAAGTAAGCTTGAGTTGGAGGAAATGGGAGGGGAAGACAAATCATGAGAGACTGTGGACTCTGAGAAACAAACTGAGGGTTTTGGAAGGGTTGGGTGAGCCTGGTGGTGGATATTATGGAGGGCTCGTGTAGTATGGAGCACTGGGTGTGGTGCATAAACAATGAATTCCAGAACACTGAAAAGAAATAAAATAAAATAAAATAAAATAAAAAGATAAGTTTGAGTAAAAAATCATACTTCCTAATTTTAAACCATATTACAGAGCCATAGTAATAAAAAAAGTATGGTACTGGCATTAAAACAGACACCTAAGCCAAAAGAATAGCATAGTCCAGATATAAGCCCTCAAATAAACAGTCAACAAATATTGGACAAGGGAGTCAAGGAAACTCAATACAGAAAGGGTTTAATAAATGGTGGTAGAAAACTGGATATCCACATACAAAAGAATGGTACTGGACCCCTAGCTTACACCACTCAAAAAATTAACTTGAATTGGATTAAGAAAATAAATGTAATACCTGAAACCATAAAACTCCTTGAAGAACAGTAGGGAAAGATGGAAAGATCTCTTTAACATTCGTCTTGGCAATGATTTTTTGGATATGCACCAAAAGCACAAGCAACAACAACAACAACAAAAAAATCCACAAGAGAGACTACATCAAACTTAAAAGGCTTCCACACAGCAAAGAAAACAATGAAGAAAATAAAAAGGCAACCTGCAGAATGGGTGAAAATACTTGCAAATTAATATCTGATGATTTATATGGATTTATTTCCAAAATATATTAAGAACTCAAACAATACAATGACCAAAAAATCAATTTAAAAACGGGCAGAACACTGGAACAGATATTTTTCCAAAGAAGACTCCAAGTGGCCAACAAGTGCATGAAAAGCTGCTCTACACCAATCATCAGGGAAATGCAAATCAGAACCTCAGTGAAATACCACCTCACACCAGTTAGGATGGCTTTATCAGAAGGACAAGTGATAACAAATGCCTGCGAACAAAATCTTTGGGATGCAACAAAGGCTGTCCTAAGAGGGAAGTATATAGCAATACAAGCCTTTCTCAAGAAACAAGAAAGGCCTAAAATACACAACCTAACCCTACATCTAAAGGAGTTGGAGAAATAAATAAATAAATAAATAAATAAAATCCTAAACCCAGCATGAGAAGAGAAATAATAAAGATCAGAGCAAAAATCAATGAAATAGAAACCAAAAGAACAGTAAAACAAATCAATGAAACTAGGAGCTGGTTCTTTGAAAGAATTAACAAGATTGATAAACCCCCAGCCAGACTTACCAAAAAGAAAAGAGAAAGGACCCAAATAAATAAAATCATAAATGAAAGAGGAGAGATCAAACCAATGCTAAAGAAATACAAGCAATTATAAAAACATATTATGAGCAACTATATGCCAACAAATTAGACAATCTGAAAGAAATGGATACATTTCTAGAGATGTATAAACTACCAAAACTAAACCAGAAAGAAACAGAAAACCTGAACAGACCCCTAGCCAGCAAGGAAATTGAACCAATATTCAAAAATCTCCCACCAAACAAGAGCCCAGGGCCAGATGGCATCCCAGGGAATTCTGCCAAACATATAAAGAAGAATTAATACCTATTCTCCTGAAACTGTTCCAAAAAATAGAAATGGAAGGAAAACGTCCAAATTCATTTATGAGGCCAGCATTACCTTGACCCCAAAACCCCATCAAAAAGGAGAATTACAGAACAATATCCCTGATGAACATGGATGCAAAAATTCTCACCAAAGACTAACCTATAGACTCCAACAGTAATTAAAAAGATTATTCACCATGACCAAGTGGGATTTACTCCTGGGCTGCAAGTTTGGTTCAACATCCACAGATCAATCAATGTGACACACTACATTAATAAAAGGACAAGAAGCAAATGATCCTCTCAATGGATGCAGAAAAAGCATGTGACAAAGTATAGCACACTTCCTTGATTAAAACTCTTCACAGTGTAGGGATAGAGGGTATGTACCTCAATATCATAAAAGCCATCTATGAAAAACCCATAGCAAATATCATTCTCAATAGTGAAAACCAGAGAGCTTTTCCCCAAAGGTCAGGAGCACAGCAGGGATGTCCACTATCACCATTGCTGTTCAACATAGTACTAGAAGTCATAGCTTCAGCAATCAGACAACAAAAGGAAATAAAATATATCCAAATAGGCAAAGACAATTCAAACTATCACTCTTTGCAGATGATATGATACTTGATGTGGAAAACCCAAAAGACTCTACCCCAAAACTGTTAGAACTCATATAAGAATATGAGGATATAAAATCAATACACAGAAATCAGTGGCATTTATATCCACCAACAGGAGACAGAAGAAAGGAAAATGAAGGAGTCATTCACATTTACAATTGCACCCAAAACCATAAATACCTAGGAATAAAGCTATCCAAAGAAGCAAAGTATCTGTACTCAGAAAACTACAGAATACTCATGAAAGAAATTGAGGAAGACACAAAGAAATGGAAACACATTCTATGCTCATGACCTGGAAGAACAAATAATGTGAAAATGTCTATGTTATCCAAAGCAATCTACATATTCAATGGACTCTCTATCAAAATACTATCAACTTTTTTCAAAGAAGTGGAACAAACAATCCTAAAATTTGTATGGAACCAGAAAAGACCCCGAATAGCCAGATGAATGTTGAAAAAGAAAACCAAAGCTGGTGATATCACTATTCTGGACTTCAGGCTCTATTACAAAGCTATAATCATCAAGACAGTGTGGTACTGGCATAAAAACAGACACATAGATCAATGGTACAGAACAGACACCCCAGAAATGGACCCTCAACTCTATGATCAACTAATTTTCAACAAAGCAAGAAAGAATATCGAATGGAAAAAGGACACGCTCTTCAAAACGGTGTTGGGAAAATTGTTCAGCCACATGTAGAAGAATGAAACTGGACCATTTTCTTACACCATACACAAAAATGACTCAAAATTAATGAATGACCCCAATGTGAGACAGGAAGCCATCAAAATCCTTGAGGAGAACACAGGCAGCAACCCCTTCAAACTCAGCCACAGCAACTTCTTCCTAGACATCACCAAAAGGCAAGGGAAGCAAGGGCAAAATGACCTATTGGAACTTCATAAAGATAAAAAGCTTTTGCACAACAAAGGAAACAGTCAACAAAACCAAAGAACAACCAAGAGAATGAGAGAAGATATTTGCAAATGACATAGCACAAAAAGGGCTAGTATCCAAAATCTATAAAGAACTTATCGAACGCAACACCCAAAGAACAAATTATCCAATCAAGAAATGGGCAGAAGACATGAATAGACATTTCTGCAATGAAGCCTCCAAATGGCCAACAGACACAGGAAAAAGCGCTCCACATCACTTGGCATCAGGGAAATACAAATCAAAACCACAATGAGATATCACCTCACACCAGTCAGAATGGCTAAAATTAACCAATCTGGAAATGACAGATGTTGGCGAGGATGTGGAGAAAAGGGGAACCCACCTACACTGTTGGTGGGAATGTGAGTTGGTGTAGCCAATCTGGAAAACAGATGGAGGTTCCTCAAAAAGTTGAAAACAGCTACCCTATGACCCAAAAATTTGTACCCTAAAGATATAAATGTAGTAATCCGAAGGGGCACCTGTATCACAATGTTTATAGCAGCAATGTCCACAATAACCAAATTATGGAAAGAGCTGGATAACCATTGACAGATGAATGGATAAAGAAGATGCGGTGTATATATAGAATTGAATATTATGCAGCCATCAAAATAATGAAATCTTGCCATTTGCAATGACATGGATGGAACTAGAGGATATTATGCTAAGCGTAATAAGTCAATCAGAGGACAATTATCATATGATCTTACTGATACGTGGAATTTGAGAAACAAGGGAGAGGATCATAGTGGAAGAAAGAAAAAAATGAAACAAGACAAAACCAGAGAGGGAGACAAATCATAAGAGAGTATTAATCTCAGGAAATAAACTGGGAGTTGCTGGTGTGGAAGGGGTTGGGAGGGATGGGGTAGCGTAGCTGGGTGATGGACATTGGGGAAGGTATGTGTGGTGGGGAGCACTGTGTATTGTGTAAGACTGATGAATAACAGACCTGTACCCCTGAAATAAATAATGCACTATATTTTAATAATAATAATAATAAACTTTCAGTGATATATCATACATTTTTAAACTGCATGCCTAATCCTGTTAGAATATAAGTCAAATAAATGTGAATTTAGATTATGAATTTTTGTCTTGAAAAACTACTGTAGAATGAGAAAAGAATGCATATGGGAATATGGGAATCTATATTTTACAGCAAATTTTTTAAAATTTTGGAGGATGAAATTTTTTTTTAAAGATTTTATTTATTTATTTGACAGACAGAGATCACAAGTAGGCAGAAAGACAGGCAGAGAGAGGAGGGGAAGCACGCTCCCTGCCAAGCCAAGCAGAGAGCCCAATGCGGGGCTCGATCCCAGAACCCTGGGATCATGACCTGAGCCGAAGGCAGAGGCTTTAACCCACTGAGCTACCCAGGTGCCCCAAGGATGGGAATTTTTTGAAAATGACCCTGACATAAAGTAACTATCAAGGGTTTAGAGTTTAAAATTTAGTTGCTTTGGCTGTCTGCTCCTTCCTTTTAGTTCTAAGATCCTATAAGATTTTTTTATGACTCTTTATGATTGTCATAATCAATGTTAGCATGGTATTGGTTTTAATACCTAAAAGCTTATCATCATAAAATGAAGCTCCCTGTGATATTTCAAAGATCTTCTCATGCTGTGTGGTGCTTTTAGGTCCAGTATTGCCAATAAATGGCTCAGTAGCTCTTGGAGAAATGAGCATTCAAACTCTCTACATATGGAAACAACTAAATTTACAATTCGCTTGATAAATAAATAGAAGAATTGTCTCATGGTGATAAAAACAACATTGTTTTGTAGAATGAAAACTATAAGCAAACAGATCTCAGAGACATGTTCTTAAAATATTTTCCTGAAAAGATATCCATGGGTCAGCATTGTTCATCACAACACTTACCAGGCATGGGAAAACTGATTCATGAGTGTAAATTTATGGGACACTGAGCATAACATCAGGAAATAATCCTGCAAGTAATTATCACACATAAAACACCTCTTGCTGCAAAAATGTCAGTTAGGCCAAGGAAAATTACTCATACTATCCTGCCCCTCCCTTTTAAGGAATGCTCATTCTACTTTATATATTAAAGGACTAGCATATTAGGATGCTAGTAATGCTTAAGGGTAAAAAGTTTCTCTTTTGATATCTACAAGTTAGTTTGATCTACACAGGAATTCATATGTTTGGCTATGGGGTAAGAACTCAGTTGGGGCTGTCAGAGCATTGGTTCTTTCCCTGGAAGCCCTGTATGGTTGTCTGGGCTTTCACATAGCATGAGGGCTGGCTTCCAAGAAAGCTTAATCCAAGAGATAATGGTAGAAGATACAGATTTTAGAAGTTACAATGTTGATTCATCTACATTCTCTTAGTTAAAACATGTAGAAAGGGTTGACCCAGCAAGGAGTAAGGAAATGAATTCCACTTGTTGATGTAGGAGTGGCAAGTTCCCTTTACAAACTAGCTTGTGATGGGTGTTAGAAAATAACATTTGTCTCCCCACATTTGTCATTTTCCTGCATAGTCCAGCCCTCTGAATAAATGCTCATACAAAATGTTTGTGTAAGGAAACAGCCCATCGAAATAAAGCATAGAGATATCTCTCCACCACCTCCCACTTTCCTTCCTTTCCTCTCTTTTTCTCTCTCCCTCCCTCCATCTCTCTTCTCTCTCTCTCTCTCTCTCTCACTCTCTCTCTCTCTCTGCCCTCTCAACTTGGGGGAATAAAGGTAAAGGCTTTTCCTTCCCTTCCCTGGAGAAGATTTGCTTATATTCCAGAATAAAGATAAGGGCTCTCTGTCTCTTCTCTCTCTGTATATTAAATCAGAGTTTCATAATTTGGAGATTTCTCCCCTTTAATGCACCCATCCACATATTCCGGTACTATCAGGATATGGTAGGACTGGGACTTAGAGAACAAAGCAAGATATTCTGGCTGCTGCAATTTGCTGTGGGAAATGAATGGTCTTGGTCCTTGACCATGCTCTCATGTTTTCTGAAAATAGGGTAAAACTTAGATCCTTCACAGTTTCTGATTTTAAATAGGAGATATTTTTCTGATCACATTTGGAAATACAATCCACTATATTCAATGAGGAAAAAGAGCACCTACCCCCAGGCAATAGAATATATAAGACAATTTTAACTAGTTTAAGTAGGTAAATCATCCCAAATGGGAACCAACAGGTAAAGAAACTTCTAAGGAATCAATTAATTCTGGAAAGAGAAGCAGCTAGGAAGTATTCTTAGACTCCCACATGTTTTCACAGAGGAAAAAAATGGATTATTCCTTGAGATCTCTAACACAAGATAGAGGAGGTTACATTTTGAAGAAATGCTATAAAGTATCCCCAGTATATCTCAGAGGTTATTTGAACAGTTTCTAACAAAATACAGCAAAGTTATATTCACAGATTGTTTAAATACTAAATTTGTTTCAAAAAGAGTTAAGAGGTTTGGGTTTATAATAAAAGATCTACCACTGTCAGTTTACCCCTTCTTCATTAGTTCTTATGGTCATGGCTTCACTAAACATCAAATCTAGTTTTTGTTTTCTGGTTTTTGTTTTGTTTTGTTTTGTTTTGTTTTGCCTATTTTTCCCTCTATACCTTTGTTATGACACCAGCTACAAAACAAAAACAACAAAAAACCATTATTAGAATTGTATGTGTTTGTCCTCTTTATTAGGTTATGACCCTCTGGAATTCAGAATAATGTGTTAGTTATTTCTGTGGCCCTCAAATAATATAAAACAGTGTTTTAAACAAATAGGAACTTAATATTTAGTAGAACCAATTTAATTCCTAAAATGGCTATACCATTCAAGAGCTATAATTGCTGATTTTTATTAACAATGTTCATTGCATACATTTTATTCTTCAATTAATAGCAAATATAAGTTTTTTCATGATGTGCTGTTCTGTATAATGACAGTGTCAGCCCAGATTTAAAGCCTGTCATCTATTGATTATTTTTATTAATGCAGGTAGTGAATTGTTTAAATGACTTAATACTGATGCAAAGTCATGTGAAAAGAAGAAACAAAACTGCAGATTAAACTAGGTCTAGATCTGCCTTCCTCCAGTTCCCAAAATTGCAACAGTACCACTTGCTTTGCCAAATGCGTACCATATTTGTCTGTCTTCTCTCCAATTGCATCAACTGTGCCATCTGGATGCAGACGGACAAACCCTCCAGTGAGCCTGTTGTAGAATTGTAGAGTATTTCCTTTCATAAACTTCCATCTTTCTGCAGCCCACTAAGTATAAAAACAAAACAAAACCAAAAGCAACAACATGAGACAAAAAAGTTACTAAGAAACACTGCTTACTAAACATTATATACCATTTCTGTTTTAACACATCAAATAGTTATTTGGACACAATTTGTACCAAACAATGTAAGACCAAATGTAAAATCTTACTGTTTCTTTTCTATTAAGTTCTAGCTTCTGCCCTGAGGGAATAAACGAAAAATAAAATCATTAATTTCAGCAGAATCATACTTTCCTCAACCATCATAGTAAGAGAATTTTCTAATATATGACACTCACTTGCAAAGATGATGCTGTTATCCATTACATGCAGTTCTCTGGCTATCTTACCATCATCTTCCCCTTGATCCAACCATCTGTGGAAAGAGAAGTGTATCAAGAATATTGTGGCTTTATCTATGAAAAACCCACTGCAAATAACATTCTCAATGGAGAAAAACTGAAAGCTTTTCCGCTAAGGTCAGGAACACGGCAGGGATGTCCGTTATCACCACTGCTATTCAACATAGTACTAGAAGTCCTAGCCTCATCAATCAGACAACAAAAGGAAATTAAAGGCATCCAAATTGGCAAAGAAGAAGTCAAACTATCACTCTTCGCAGATGATATGATACTATATGTGGAAAACCCAAAAGACTCCACTCCAAAACTGCTAGAACTTGTACAGGAATTCAGTAAAGTGTCAGGATATAAAATCAATGCCCAGAAATCAGTTGCATTTCTCTACACCAACAACAAGACAGAAGAAAGAGACATTAAGGAGTCCATCCCATTTACAATTGCACCCAAAACTATAAGATACCTAGGAATAAATCTAACCAAAGAGACTAAGAATCTATACACAGAAAACTATAAAGTACTCATGAAAGAAATTGAGGAAGACACAAATAAATGGAAAAGTGTTCCATGCTCCTGGATTGGAAGAATAAATATTGTGAAAATGTCTATGCTACCTAAAGCAATCTACACATTTAATGCAATTCCTATCAAAGTACCATCCATTTTTTTCAAAGAAATGGAACAAATAATCCTAAAATTTATATGGAACCAGAAAAGACCTCAAATAGCCAAAGCAATATTGAAAAAGAAAGCCAAAGTTGGTGGCATCACAATTCCGGACTTCAAGCTCTATTACACAGCTGTCATCATCAAGACAGTATGGTACTGGCACAAAAACAGACACATAGATCAATGGAACAGAATAGAGAGCCCAGAAATAGACCCTCAACTCTATGGTCAACTAATCTTCGACAAAGCAGGAAAGAATATCCAATGGAAAAAAGACAGCCTCTTCAACAAATGGTGTTGGGAAAATTGGTCAGCCACATGCAGAAAAATGAAATTGGACCATTTCCTTACACCACACACGAAAATAGACTCAAAATGGATGAAGGACCTCAATGTGAGAAAGGAATCCATCAAAATCCTTAAGGAGAACACAGGCGGCAACCTCTTCGACCTCAGCCGCAGCAACATCTTCCTAGGAACATCGCCAAAGGCAAGGGAAGCAAGGGCAAAAATGAACTATTGGGATTTTATCAAGATCAAAAGCTTTTGCACAGCAAAGGAAACAGTTAACAAAACCAAAAGACGACTGACAGAATGGGAGAAGATATTTGCAAATGACATATCGGATAAAGGGCTAGTGTCCAAAATCTATAAAGAACTTAGCAAACTCAACACCCAAAGAACAAAGAATCCAATCAAGAAATGGGCAGAGGACATGAACAGACATTTCTGCAAAGAAGACATCCAGATGGCCAACAGACACATGAAAAAGTGCTCCACATCACTCGGCATCAGGGAAATACAAATCAAAACCACAATGAGATACCACCTCACACCAGTCAGAATGGCTAAAATTAACAAGTCAGGAAATGACAGATGCTGGCGAGGATGCGGAGAAAGGGGAACCCTCCTACACTGTTGGTGGGAATGCAAGCTGGTGCAGCCACTCTGGAAAACAGCATGGAGGTTCCTCAAAATGTTGAAAATAGAACTCCCCTATGACCCAGCAATTGCACTGCTGGGTATTTACCCTAAAGATACAAACGTAGTGATCCGAAGGGGCACGTGCACCCGAATGTTTATAGCAGCAATGTCTACAATAGCCAAACTATGGAAAGAACCTAGATGTCCATCAACAGACGAATGGATAAAGAAGATGTGGTATATATACACAATGGAATACTCTGCAGGCATCAAAAGAAATGAAATCTTGCCATTTGCGATGACGTGAATGGAACTAGAGGGTATCATGCTTAGCGAAATAAGTCAATCGGAGAAAGACAACTATCATATGATCTCCCTGATATGAGGGAGAGGAGATGCAACATGGTGGGTTAAGGGGGTAGGAGAAGAGTAAATGAAACAAGATGGGATTGGGAGGGAGACAAACCATAAGTGACTCTTAATCTCACAAAACAAACTGAGGGTTAATGGGGGGAGGGGGCTTGGGGGGGGATTATGGACATTGGGGAGGGTATGTGCTATGGTGAGTGCTGTGAAGTGTGTAAACCTGGCGATTCACAGACCTGTACCCCTGGGGATAAAAATATATTATATGTTTATAAAAAATAAAATAAAATAAATTTAAAAAAAAGAATATTGTGGCTTTATATTTATACTAATAACTGGCAATTGTGGAGCCAAGTCAGGATTAATGGATAATAGGAACTAGAAAAAATCATAGGTATCTTGTTGGTCGGAGAGGAGCAGAAAATGGAAAAGGAAATTCTTGAAATTACTACGATAAGGTAGGAGGTACAGGAGGTAGGAGAAGCTGCTATCAGGTTCAGGGTGAAACATGGCTTTTCCGTAATCCACAGGTTAATTATTTAGCCTGCCCAGGTCATAGATCTTATATCCACTGGACTAGTTATGTTATCCTCCTTTTATCCACTAACTACAGTTCAAACTATTGTCAGTTATTTCGTAAATGGCTATTATTGGTTCCATGGGAAAGAGACAGGCAAGTAATGAAAGAAAGAGCAAATCTATCACCACTATTGGAAGAATAACCCAATGACAGTGGGTCAGTAATGTTTTCATCATATAAAAACCCACATGCGGGGCACCTGGGTGGCTCAGTGGGTTAAAGCCTCTGCCTTCAGCTCAGGTCATGATCTCAGAGTCCTGGGATCGAGCCCCACATTAGGCTCTCTGCTTGGCAAGGAGCTTGCTTCCTCCTCTCTCTCTCTGCCTGCCTCTCTGCCTACTTGTGATCTTTGTCTGTCAAATAAATAAATAAAATCTTAAAAAAAAACCCACATGCAACATTTATTTTGGAACTTTATCTTAAAGTTTTATTTTATTTTATCTTATTTTATTTTATTATTTATTTATTTTAAAGATTTTTTAAAAATATGATTAAACCTACTTGAATTTACCAAGGGAGATTTAAACTTATATCATCAGAAATGATGATAAACATAATGTATATCTTTCTAAACAGAAGCAGAAGCCCCTAAAATTAATTTTCAAAAGTTACCCAACAAAGCATCAGTGACTAGGAATAATTGAATAAGCTACCCATTTCTCCAAAATACAGTAACTTGGAACTAATATGAAATGATTATTTTTCAATGTAAAAGCACACCTACAAACCTGTGACAGAAGAAGGTATATTCACGATTTGTTACAGGATCCTTGATTACAACATCATCAAGAAACCAGCCATTTCCTAAACACAAATTAAAGAAATAATAATGTGGTGTGACTATGTATGGTCCAGGTATTACTTGAGGTTTTAAAAAGAGGTCTTAGCTTCCAAATATACATAAAAGCTTTGTGCATCATAAAGGTTTAATACTTCAAATAAAACAGAATATGAGAAGTGAGCTATAAGAAGAATTTAAAATTTTTTCTTACGCATGTACCAAAAGCATGACATATTTCAAAGCTTCATGTTTTATGATATCTACTTCAATATCATTTTCCAAGAACGTGATAAAAGAACAATTCTGCAATTTCTCTTAATTTCACAAACTGCATTTACATTCCTAGACCTAACATCTTCCAAAAAATATATATCTAATGAGTTAGCAATACTCCTCTTTCCAAAACATACACATAAAGTTGATCAAAGGTCAAATTTGAAGCAAGTATATATTTTGATAAGCTAGAAAATGAACATTCAGAAACTCTTGAAGCATCATGAAGATAATATATTTTATATTTTGATTTTATATTTTCAAATGAAGTTGGTTATAGTTTAATTTTATTTACATATGAAATATATTATATTATATAATATATATATATGTGTGTATGTGTGTATGTATATATGTGTGTGTATATATGTGTGTGTGTGTGTGTGTGTGTATATATATATATGAATATTTAACCAGACATAGTAGTTTCATCTATACAAAGAGCCAGCACAAAATCTATACTCCTCTAATTAAAAATCCTTGAGTTTATAAGTTAATACTTATTAGCTATAGGATGAAACTCTTTAACAAAGCATACAAGGTTATTCATTGCTTGGCCTCTGCTTACTTTTTTTTAAGATTTTTAATTTATTTGAGATAGAAAGTGAAAGAGAGAGCATGAGAGGAGGGGGAGAGGGAGAGGGAGAAACAAGCTCCCTGTTGAGCAAGGACCCTGGGATCATGACCTGAGGCAAAGGCAAACACTTAACCAACTGAGCCACCCAGGTGCCCCATTCAGCTTACTTTTTAATTTCATTCCTTACTACATATTCCCATTATGACACCATGCCAAACTCCTCATAATTCCCTAGATCAGTGATCTTCCAACTTTACCATGCATCAGAACTGCCAGAAAGATTATAAAAACACAGACTGCTGGGCACCACAAAGAGTTTCTGATGTAGTAGACCAGGGATAAGCAACCTAAGGTGACTAACTGTCCCAGTTTCCTCTCTAGAAAGGGATTTCCCAGGATGCAGGATTTTCGGTGCTAAAACCAGGACATCCCCAGGCAAACCAGAATGATTGGTCATTTCTATAAAAGAAACCAAGAATGGAATTTTTAATGAGATCCCAGACAATGCTGATGATCCAGGAAACACACTATGAAAACTACTGCCATAGATAATTAATATTCATAATTTACATATGCTGTTTCTATACATATGCTATTCCCTATGCCTAAAATGTCATCCCCAAATGCTTTATTTCATTTTTAAATTTTACCAAAAGAATTGAATTTCTTGTCTCCTTTAAGGAAAATTAAAATGTTACCAGAATTCTGAAATGTTTTTTTTTTATTTTTTTATTGTGTTATGTTAGTCACCATAAAATATATCATTAGTTTTTGATGCAGTGTTCCAAGATTCATTATTTATGTACAACACCCAGTGCTCCATGCAATACATGCCCTCGTTAATACCCCCCACCAGGGTCACCCATCATCCACCCCCTCCCCTCTAAAACCTTCAGTTTGTTTCTCAGAGTCCACAGTCTCTCATGCTTCATCTCCCCCTCCAATTTCCCCCAATTCACTTTTTCTTTCCTTCTTTTAATGTTCTCCATGTTATTCCTTATGTTCTCAAGTAAGTGAAACCATATGATAATTGACTTTCTATGCTTGACTTATTTCACTCAGCATAATCTCCTTCGGTCCCATCCATGTTGATGCAAAAGTTGGGTATTCATCCTTTCTGATGGCTGAGTAATATTCCATTGTATCTATGAACCACATCATCTTTATCCATTTGGCTGTTGAAGGGCATATCGGCTCTTTCCACAGTTTGGCTATTGTGGTCATTGCTGCTATGAACACTGGGGTACATATGGCCATCTTTTTTGCCACATCTGTATCTTTGGGGTAAATACCCAGTAGGGCAATTGCAGGGTCATAGGGTAGCTCTATTTTTAATATTAAAAATAGCTCTATTTTTCATATTTTTAACTTCTGAGGAATCTCCACACTGTTTTCCAAAGTGGCTACACCAACTTGGTGTACACCTACATCAACAGTATGAAAGGGTTCCCCTTTCTCTACATCCTCTCCAACATTTGTTATTTCTTGCCTTGTTAATCTTTGTCATTCTAACTGGTGTAAGGTGCTATCTCAATGTGGTTTTGATTTGAATTTCCCTGATAGCTAATAATGATAATCATTTTTTCTTGTGTCTGCTAGCCATTTATATGCCTTCTCATTGGAGAAATGTCTGTTCATGTCTTCTGTCCATTTTCTGATATGATTATCTGTTTTTTGTGTGTTGAGTTTGAGAAGTTCTTTATAGATCTTGGGTATCAGCCTTTTGTCTGTAGTGTCATTTGCAAATATCTTCTCCCATTCTGTGGGTTGCCTCTTTGTTTTGTTGACTGTTTTCTTTGCTATACAGAAGCTTTTTGTCTTGATGAATTCCCAAAAGTTTGTAATGGGTTTTAAGAACACTGAGAAGTCTGTAAAGAAAACTCTTGGAGATGATACAGAATGGACTTTATTTATTTTTTTTTAATTTATTTATCCATTTCAGAGAGAGAGAGAGAGAGCATGCATGAGTGGGAGGGGCAGAGGGAGAGGGAGAGAGACTCTCAAGCTGACTCCTCACTGAGTGCAGAGCCCAATGCAGGGCTTGATACCACAACCGTGAGATCAGGACTTGATCTGAGACCAACAGTCAGATGCTCAACCAACTGAGCCACCCAGGCACCACAAGGAATTGATTTTTAAAATGCTTTATAAGTTAATGGAGTTAATTAGTAATTAGTTTAAAAGTACCTATATAAAAACATATTATCTATAAGAATAGTCAAGTGGAACCAAGATCAGTCAAAACACAATGTAAACATGAAATAGATATCACTGTAATTCACTGAAATTTTGGGGTTGTTTTCTACACACCATAAACTTACCTTGTGGGTTAACTAAAATTTTACAAAATCTGATAAGAAAAAACGTTAAGTTTTAAATATTCTTTTTCTTTGTATAATACTAAAGATTTACTTTTTGGCCATTTTCTCCAAGTTCTTTATATAATTAGCAATTTTTTAATGTATCCTAGATATTTTGGATAAAATATTATGAGACTCTGAGTCCCACTGAATCTTCTTCTTAGCAGATAGTCCCCTCTGCTGCTGTGCAGCATAAGATGTATGTGTGTGTACACATTCAACTTCTGACACCACCTGAACAGAAATGGGGCACTGACTCAACTGCAGACAACTGGAGAGAAGTACACCTCCTCCTCTGGCCACTGATACCTTCCCACAAAAATAAGTAAGGCATTTCCAGTGCTTTACTTCCTCTGAGGAGGATAATATCCCTGGTGCAACCCTCTGCTTTAAGAGGAGAGGAAGGATGAATAAGACTGAGTCACATCCTTTACTGCTGTGAGGTAAGGACAGAAGCTCAGCTACATAGTGGGCCCCACAGAAAGCAGGGGTGTCTGAAGAGTACCAACTAGTCCCAATTCCGCCACCTCACTCTACCTTGTCGGTGTTGAATAGGAGTAGAACTCAGGTCACTGGGCTTTACTAATGATTAGGGCACAGGGGAAGTAAAATGTCAGCTACTCCATATTGTCCTACTTCATTACACTTCATGATGCTAGGTAGGGGTGGATACTCATCCCCCACCAGAACCCACTGACACCAGGGATGGGAGATAGTTGAGTGCTGACTAGCCCCAGCTTGCACTGCTTTCTCCTATTTGCAAATGATATGATTGTCTATGGATAAAATTCCAAACAAACTACTACTACTACTACTACTACTACTACTACTACTACTACTACCACCACTAATAATAATAATAATAACAGTAAATCCCAGAACTAAAAGATAAGTTGAATAAGGTCTTAGGTACAAGACAAATCACCAACAAAATAAATCACATTCATATATACTAACAATGAACACGTGGAAATTGAAATTTAGACCACAATACCACTTAAAATCATTCCAGAGACTATTTAGATATAACCTTAACAAAACATGTCCAGAATCTGTATGCTGAAACTTTAAAAATGCTAAGGAAAGAAATCAAAGAATAGTTAAACAAATGAAGAGACATATCCATACTACATCCATGGATTGGAGTCCCAACACAGTAAAGGCATCAATTCTCACCAAATTAAGCTCTAGGTTTGATGCAGTTCCCATCAAAATCCCAGCAAGTTTTATTGTGGACATGGATAAGATTTTCTAAAATTTATATAGAAAAAGACAAGCCTTAAAACAGCTAAAATAATCTTTAAAAATATTAAAATAGGAGGAATTAGTACTTGATATTAAGGTCTATAAATAGCTCTCAAGATAGTGTGGTATTGGCAGTACAGACACATAGATCAATGGAACAGAATAGAGAATCCAGAAATAAATCCACATCAATACACCCAACTGCTTTATGACAAATATGTAAAAACAATTCAGTGGAGGCAGGATAGGCTTTTCAACAATTGGTGTTGGAGTAATTAGACATCCATAGGAAAAATAAATTAACTTCAACTATCTCTCACACTTTATACAAAGTCTTAAAATAAATCAGAATTAAATGTGAAATATAAAACTACAAAACTTTTAGAAAAAATAAGAAAGAAGTTTTGTGATCTAAGATTAGGCAGAGTTCTTCAACTTAAACCCAAAACTACAGTCCATAAAAAAGAAGAATGAATAAACTGGATCTCATTAAGATTAAAAATTTGTTCTGTAAATTTGTTCTTTAGGTATTTACCCAGAGAAAATGAAAACACTAATTCTAAAAGATACATGCACCCCTATGTTTATTGCAACATTACTTACAATAGCAAAGTATAGAAAAAACCTAAGTATATATCAGCAGACAAATGGATAAGGAAGATGTGTTATGATACATGTAAACACACACACACACACACACACACAGGAATACTACACAGCCATAAAAAAGGATGACATTGTGCCATTTGAGGCAACATAGATAGACCTAGAGGTTATTATGCTGAGAAAAACAAATACAATATGATTCCACTCATAAGTGGAATCAAAAAAGTGAGTAAACAAACAAAAAGCAGAATCAGACCTATATGTACAGATAGCAAACTGGTGGTTGCCAGAGGGAGGGGAGCAGAGAGTTGGGCAAAATGTGTGAAGAGAAGGAGGAGGTACAGGTTTCCAGTTATGGAATGAATACATCACAGGAATAAAGGGCACAGAATAAGGAATACAGTCAATGATACTATAATAGTAATGTAATGGGACAGACGGTAGTTACACTTCTGGTGAACATAGCATAATGTATGTCAACTAAACTAAAAAAAAAGTTTAATTAAAAATAGAGTTTATAATTAAATCTTTTTACATTTTAGTTCTGAATAATAAAAATTTATTTTGGTCATTTTGACCAAAATTTATTTTGATCATTTCATCCATTGATCATTTTTCTATTAAATATAAATTAAAATTTAGTTCAGGCTTGCTCTGTCACTTATTTATCTATTATTGTGACATTCACTAAACTATATTTAAAATTTTTCGTCTTTAATGCATTTTCATGTGAGTGTTCCCTGTTAATCTTTTCCAAAATGCTAGTCTATTATATCCTTTCAATTTTTCCAGATTAGTAACATTGTAATTTTAACAGATTTATTAAGAAATAATTTATATACACAAAGTTGCCCTGTTTAAATGGGTTCAGTGGTTTGTAATATATATTTATGCAACCATCATCATAACTTAAAATCAGTATTTCATCATCCTCAAAGGAAACATTGTACTTATTCACTGTCATTGCCAACCATCACTGTGTCCTCTCTCCTAGACTTAGGCAACCACATCTCATTTTGATAAATTTGCCAATTGTGCAGATTTCACAGAAATGGAATCATAGAACATGTGGTCTCTTGTGACTAGCTTAATCAGCAAGGGATAGGACAATGAAGTCAGCTCTCTGTCTCAGGACTTATTTTAGGTCAATTTTTCTACCCTGTATTTCAGATTTTATCTACTCTGAGCCTATGATAACTCTTGATCAAAATTAGAAGGTATATCTGTGTTATTATCTCCTTCTTTTACCAGCTCTTATTTCCTCACTTGCAATGTTCCACTTGATTTTGGAGTAAACAATAGTCTTTCTGTAAGAAACCATTGCAGCAGATTCTTTCCGTTGTAGTGTGAGATCTTATGTAAAATGAATCTCACTGCAAATTGTTTTTGCCTAACCAAATGGACAGACCTTGTGCATTTTGGTTCATCAAAATTCTAAAATCTGTTTACTGTCAATGTACCACAGACACAGACAGCTAGGACCTAAACTAAATATGTGGAAACACAAAACCTTCACCTCTCTCATTAAACAAAAACAAAACAAAACAAAAAAACAAACCTCAAGCACAATGCTGTTGGGAGTACCACCACCAAAAATAGATTACACTGCTAGCCGAGATCATTGGTAAATAATTTGTTAAGAAATAAATAGGTTCATTTAATCCAAAACAGGCACAGGACCTGTAATACAATACAAATTTTCCTGCCTAGAACTTCCTAATTCAGTATGGCTTTCAGATAAGGCCACTCTAATAAGTCAGATGTGCATTTTTTTTCCTAATTGTTGATTCTAATTTTTACATATATTATAAATATTACATATATATTTTTTGCTGCCACTCTAAGATCTTTATATCCTGTATTTTCTATATAAGAAAACCAGATTTAAGTTATTGTATATTGGTTTAATTTCTAGTCACTCTAGAAATTCTATTTATTTTTTAATTGATACTCCTTGCATTTTAATGGACATTTTGTTGCCTATAAGCAATAATTCTGTCTTCTCCTTTCCAAAATTATAATTGTTTTAGGACACATATTATAATGTTTTCCAAAGAATGACTATATTCATAATGAGGAAATCCTTATTGTATCTCAAACTTTATTGAATTTCATTGATTAAGTGGTTGTTTTGAGTTACATTATTTTAAAATATTTTTTCTGTTCCAAATTTTTAAAGAACTTTTAATAATAGTATTTTTGGACTGCTACAATTTTTCTACTTTAACCTTCTGAGGTGATGTATTTTATTAACAGATTTTCTAATACTGAACTACATTTCAATTTCTTGGCATAAACCCTACTTAGTTTGTTATGTATTATTCCTTTATCATACTTCTTGATTTCATTTTGTACACACTTAACTTAGGATATCTGTCCATGCATTTATCAGTAAGGCTGGTCTACAACTGTTCTTCTAGACAAAACAAACACTATGGGACACATGACCTTCTGTAACTGTGAAAATACCCAGGATTGTCAATTTTATTAGAATATTTGGGGGGAAGGGAAATGAGAAATTTAACTGTCAAATTAAAGGAATGTCTTTGTCTGATTGGACTGCTATAACAAAATACCACAAACTGGTTAGCTTATAAACAACAGAAATTCATTACTCAGTTCTGGAGGCCAGGTACTCCAAGTACTCTTGACTCCATCAAGTCACTGGCATAGCCACCTGGTGAGGACTCTCTTCAGGGTTTATAGTCTGCACTTCCTCACTGTATCCTCACAGAGTGAAAGGCACTAGGGTTCTCTCTCTGGAACCACTATTATAAGAGCGTTCCTCAAGGCTCCACCTTCCACAGGCCCCAACTACTAACAACATTGCATAGGGCCTTAAGATTTCAACATATTAATGTAGGGGGTCCACAAACAGACCATATCAAATACTTTTGTAAACAAACATAGGAAAATTATCAAATAAAAATAGTTGCTTGCATTTTCATTAGAAAACATGAATATGTAAACAAAAAGATAACTCCTTTGGAATACATCCTCTGAGGTCTGTAGGCATTCTTACTCATACTGGGAACATAATAGAGAACAATGTAAGAAGCACTAAATCATAGTTCTATATTTTGTACATTTTCAAGTTTCAGTATCATTGAGTCTATTTAGAAGTTTCCAGTTCCATAATCTGGAACATTTTACGTAGCACTGAAAATGTCTGTTTCATGGACACTTTAGAGAAAGTGCTGATAAATCCAAATAGAAACAGAGGTTATCAAAGAGTTTAGCCTTCTAAAAATGTCTATTATTATTGATTACTGTCACTTTCTACTTTTTCTTTGAGCAATATTGAGTCAAATTTGCCTTCCTAGGTCATTCATAATTTCTTAGGCTAAATTTCTTTGGCCAATTTGTCTTAAATTATCATCCAGTTCATGCAAAGCTTTAAATTTATTTATCCAAAACTGTGTATAATAGTCTCAAAATTATTATCTGATATATATTTGTATTATATTCCCTATATCTTATTTTGGCATTTATTTTCTTCTCATTTTTATTGGACTTTTCATTGTTGGTTTACTATGTAAGGGTTTGTACTTTTTTCCTTAGGTATCTATTCCTATAAGTAACATCAATTCTGTTTTTCTATTTCCAGTCTTGATTTCTGTTTTTGTCTTCTTTATTTTCTTTCTCTCATCTTTCCCAATTTTTCTTTATTTCTTACATTACTTGTTTTTCCCAACTTTACTGAGATATAATTGACATATAATATTGTATGAATTTAAGGTATATAACATTGATTTGAAAAATGTATATATTGCTCAATAATTACCAAAATAAGGTTGGTTAACATATCTGTCACATAACATAATTATATTTGTTGTTTTTGTTGTTGTTATGGTAAGAACATTCAAATCTAGTCTCATAGAAAATTTCAATTATTAATGTGATGTTATTAACTAGAGTTACCATGCT
This sequence comes from Enhydra lutris kenyoni, assembly GCF_002288905.1. NCBI lineage: Eukaryota > Metazoa > Chordata > Mammalia > Carnivora > Mustelidae > Enhydra > Enhydra lutris. Next base: position 11,290,999 of record NW_019154125.1, read on the forward strand.
ATACATTAGATTCCAGAATTTATTTCCCTTATAACTGGAAGCTTGTACCCTTTGATCAATGTCTCCTCTTTTCCCCTACCACCCAGCCCCCAACGACCATCAATTTACTATTTCTATGAGTTCAGCTTTTTTATATTCCACCTATAAGTTAGATCACACAGTATTTGTCTCTCTTTTTTTGCTTAGCATAATGTCCTCCAAGTTCATTCACATTGTCACAAATGGCAGGATCTTCTTTTTTAGAGCAGAATAATATTCATTCTATATATAGACCACAATTCTTTACCTATTCATCTGCTGATGGACACAGAGGTGGTTTCCATGTATTGGCTACTGTGAACAATGCTGCAATGAACATGAGAGTGCATCTATGTCTGTGAGATAGTGAATTCATTTCTTTTGGATATATACACAGAAGTGGGATTGCTGGATCGTACAGTAATTCTATTTTCATTTGGGGAGAAACCTCTATACTGCTTTCCTCAGTACTTGTACCAATTTATGTTCCCACCACAGTGCATAAAGTTTCCCTATCTAACCATTCCAGCATTTGTTATCTCTTGTCTTTTTGATGATAGCCATTCTAACAGGTGTAATGTAATACTCAATGTGGTTTTGACGTGCATTTCCCTGATGATTATGATGTTAAGCAGGTTTTCATGTACCTGTTGGCCATCTGGATGAGTTCTTTGGAAAAATGTCTATTCAGATCCTCTGCCCATTTTTTAACCATATTGTACAGGGTTTTTGTTTTTTGGTTTTTGTTTTTGCTATTAAGTTGTATAAGTTCTTTATATATTTTGGATATTAACCACTTATCAGATATATGATTTACAAATATTTTTCCATACTCTAAGTACATCTTTTCATTTTTTTTATAATTTCCTTTGTTGTGCAGAAGCCTTTTAGTTTGATGTAATCCTGCTTGTTTATTTTTGTTTTGGATGCCTTTGCTTTTGGTGTCAAATCCAAAAAAAATCTTTGCAAGGATGATGTTAAAAAGCTCACCACATATGTTTTCTGCTGGAAGTTTCATAGTTTCAGGTCTTAAATATTTAAGTCTTTCATCCATTTTGAGTTAGTTTTTGTGCGGGTGTAACATAGTGTTGCAATTTTAATTTTTTGCATGTCGCTGTCCACTTTTCCCAACACCAGTTATTGAAGAGACTATCCTTTCCACAATGTATATTCTTGGCTCCTTTGTTGTAAATTAGTTGAGCATACAAGTGTGGGTTTGTTGCTGGTCTCTATTCTGCTTCATTTACATCAACACCATAGTGTTTTGATTACAATAGTTTTGTATTATAGCTTAAAATCACTGAAGTATGATGTTCACTTGGTTCTTTATTCTCCTCAAGATTATTTTGACTATTCAGGGTCTTTCATAGATTCATAAAAATTTTAGAATTCTTTGTTCTATTTCCATAAAAAATGCCATTGGAGTTTTTCATAGAGATTCCCCTGAATCTATAGATTGTTTTGGATAGTATGAACATTTTAACAATGTTAATTCTTCCAATCCATGAGCATAGAATACCTCACCATTGATTTGTGTCTTCTTCAATTTCTTTCATCAATATCTTAACAATTTTCAGTATACAGGTCTTTCACCTCCTTGGTTAAATTAATTCCTAGGTAGCTTATTCTTTCTATTGCAAATGTAAATGAGATTTTTAAAAATTTCTCTTTCTGAAACTTCCTTATTAGTGTATAGAAATGCAACAGAATTTTGTATATGGATTTATATCCTGATATTTTACTGAATTTTATTAGTTCTAACAATTTTTTGGTGGAGTCTGTAGGGGTTTCTATAGATAATATTATGTCTACAAATAGTGACAGTTTTATTTCTTCCTTTGCAATTTGGATGCCTTTATTTATTTTGTTGATTAATTGATCTGGCTAGGACTTCCAATGCTTGTTGAATAAAAGTGGTGAAAGTGGGCATTTTGGGGTAGTATCTCTACTAATTTAATAAAGTATTAACTGGTGTATCTCCACATTAACTGAAAATACTTTCTATATTAAGCATTGTAGACATACCTCCTTTTATTGTGCTTCACTTTATTATGTTTCACAGATACATTTTTTAACAAATTAAAGTAAACCCTCACTGTTGAGAAAAAAAAAGATTCCTTTCAAAATATTCCTGCAATGTATTACAGTAATGTACAATATACGATACAATGTAGCTGGTTAACTAAGAACCCTGATGGAGATGTACAATGAGATTAATGTTGTTGTCATGCTGGTTAACACAACATCCATTCTGCAGGCCATGGATCAAGGAGTAATTTCAACTTCTAAGTGTTATTTTAAAAATAAATGTCATAAGGCTATAGCTGCCATAGATAGTGATTCATCTGAAAATCTGGATAAAGTACAATGGAAACCTGGAAAGGATGCACCATTCTAGATGCCATTACAAACATTTGCAATTCATAGGAAGAGGTCAAAATATCAGCATTAACAGAAGTTGATTCCGACCCTCATGGATGACTCTGAGGGGTTTAAGACTTTAGCGGAGGACTCAACTGCACATGGGATGGAAATTCTAAGAGAAATAGAATAAGTGGAACCTGAACATGTTACTGAATACTGCAATCTCATGATAATACTTTTACAAAAGAGGAGCGGCTTCTTATGGATGAACAGAGCAAGTGGTTTCTTGCAATGAAATCTACTCCCAGTGAGAGTACTTTGAAGATTGTTGAAATGACAAAGGATTTAGAATATTACATAAAATTAATTGATTAAGCAGCAACAGGATTTGAAAGGATTGGCTTCAATTTTGAAAGAATTTCTACTGTGGGAAAAATGCTATCTCATAGCACCGTGTCCTACAGAGAAATCGGTTGTGAAAGAGTCAATTGACGTGGTAAACTTCATTGTCTTAATTTTTTAAATTGCCATAGCTGCCCCACCCTTGAGCAACAACTACCCTAATCAGTCAGCAGCCATCAGCACTGAGATAAGACCATCTACCAGCAAAAAGATACAACTTACTAAAAGCTCAGATGATGCCTATTATTTGTTAGCAATAAAGTATTTTTTAATTAAGGTATATACATTTTTTAGACATAATGCCATCATGCACTTAAAAGACTACAGTTTGGTGTAAACATAATTTTTATATACACCAGGAAAACAAAAAATTTATTTGACTCACTTTATTGTGATACGCACTTTATTGAAGTGGTCTAGAGATTGCAGTATCTCCAAAACACACCTGTACTTCCTCCAAAAAATTCACAGATACACTTTAATTTTTTTAATTCATTTTTTCTTATGTTGTATTAGTAATATTTTTAGATAATTTATTCAGTAGCTTCCTCAAAAACATTGTATTATCTACATTAAACAGAGATTATTATATCAGAAAACCAAATCTACTACCACATACCCAAAAGAATGTAATATGATTTCAAAATGCTTTGTGGTAAGTTAAGTCTCACATATAAAGAAGCATAGCAGTTTGTAATATCCAATACACATATTTATGCGTGTAGTTTATAGTCTTAACAGAAGGGGGAATTATATTCACATAATGTAGGGTACTTAAACAAATATGTCTTTGTTTTTGTGCATTACCCCTCCAACATTTTTCTGTTTAAACTTCTCTCTGCTACAAAATGCTACCACATTTTTAAATTATCTTTTTTAATCAAATAATGTCCTTTTCATCCTGTAAACTCTCCCTCTGAGATGTAATCAAAAGGACTAAGATTTAAGAGAAATTGAAACCATTTGATTACTGGTAAACTTTAACCACTAAGATCCTCACCCTCTGTTACTAGAAGAAACAGTCATTTACCCAGTTACCCAACAAGTGTTCCCAAATTTCTCTGCAAATTAGATCTACTAGGATTTCTTCAGTAACTTTAATGTTCTTCACCTCTTATAAACAAATAATGACTGAGGATACTCTGAATAGGACATTCTGAGAGAAAAATTTGTAATAGCAATAATGAAGCAGTTTGAAACTATTTCAGAAAGTATTCTTAGCATGTGATTACTTCTTGAATTATAAAATGGATGTAAGTTTATTTTTTAATTAAACATATAATGTATTTTTATCCCCAGGGGTACAGGTCTGTGAATTGCCACGTTTACACATTTCACAGCACTCATCATAGCACATGCCCTCCCCAATGTCCATATCCCCACCACCCTCTACCGTCCCCCCTCTCCCCCAGCAACCCTCAGTCTGTTTTTTGAGATCGAGTCTTTTATGCTTGTTCTCCCTCCCAATCCCATCTTCTTTCATTTTTTCTTTTCCTACCCCCAACCCCCCCACATTGCATCTCCACTTCCTCATATCAGGGAGATCATATGATAGTTGTCTTTCTCCGATTGACTTACTTCGCTAAGCATAATACCCTCTAGTTCCAACCACGTTGTCACAAATGGCAAGATTTCATTTCTTTTGATGGCTGCATAGTATTCCATTGTGTATATATATCACCTCTTCTTTATCCATTCATCTGTTGATGGACATCTAGGTTCTTTCCATAGCCAAACTAT
>NW_019154125.1:11295622-11296757 GCF_002288905.1 Enhydra lutris kenyoni
AGTTGTCTTTCTCCGATTGACTTACTTCGCTAAGCATAATACCCTCTAGTTCCAACCACGTTGTCACAAATGGCAAGATTTCATTTCTTTTGATGGCTGCATAGTATTCCATTGTGTATATATATCACCTCTTCTTTATCCATTCATCTGTTGATGGACATCTAGGTTCTTTCCATAGTTTGGCTATTGTGGATATTGCTGCTATAAACATTCGGGTGCATGTGCCCCTTCAGAGTACCATGTTTGTATCTTTGGGATATATACCCAGGAGTACAATCTCTGGGTCATAGGGTAGCTATATTTTCAGTTTTTTGAGGAACCTCCACACTTTTTTCCAGAGTGGTTGCACCAGCTTGCATTCCCACCAACAGTGTAGGAGGGTTCCCCTCTTTCCACATCCTTGCCAGCATCTGTCATTTCTTGACTTGTTAATTTTAGCCATTCTGACTGGTGTGAGGTGGGTATCTCATTGTGGTTTTGATTTGTTTTTCCCTGATGCCGAGTGATATGGAGCACTTTTTCATGTGTCTGTTGGCCATCTGGATGTCTTCTTTGCAAAAATGTCTGTTCATGTCCTCTGCCCATTTCTTGATTGGATTATTTGTTCTTTGGGTGTTGAGTTTGCTAAGCTCTTTATACATTTTGGATACTAGCCCTTTATCTGATATGTCGTTTGCAAATATCTTCTCCCATTCTGTCAGTTGTCTTTTGGTTTGGTTAACTGTTTCCTTTGCTGTGCAAAAGCTTTTGATCTTGATGAGATCCCAATAGTTCATTTTTGCCCTTGCTTCTGTTGTCTTTGGCGATGTTCCTAAGTAAAAGTTGCTGCAGTTGAGGTCAAAGAGGTTGCTGCCTGTGTTCTCCTCAAGGATTTTGATGGATTCCTTTCTCACATTGAGGTCCTTCATCCATTTTGAGTCTATTTTTGTGTGTGCTGTAAGGAAATAGTCCAATTTCATTTTTCTGCATGTGGTTGTCCAATTTTCCCAACACCATTTGTTGAAGAGGCTGTCTTTTTTCCATTGGACATTCCTTCCTGCTTTGTCGAAGATTAGTTGACCATAGAGTTGAGGGTCTATTTCTGGGCTCTCTATTCTGTTCCATTGATCTATGTGTCTGTTTTTGTGCCAGTACC